>NW_010400139.1:33468-37049 GCF_000710305.1 Buceros rhinoceros silvestris
TTGAGAGCTGGTATTCAGCAGGTCTCATACATCAGCTGCTGCCGAGTCAATAGAATTGATCTCGGTGGGACCAGGGTTTCACTCAGCTGCAAATAGTTGTTCCAGTAAGAGCCAGATAACAGGGAGAGCTCCAGGAGCTGGTGGCTCCCAGGGAAGCCTTACCACTGGATTGCTCCTGGGAGCCAAGACATACAGGGACCAGGGCGAGGGTACCAAAATGTTGCTTATTTTTCAGCATGCTCTATCTTTGACCTCCCAGGGATTTTTTCCTGCAAGCTGACATCAGGGAAAAAAGGCACAGAAACCAGACACATCCTCAGTGCCCAGAAGTTTAACACACACCTACAACTGGAAGAAAGGGCTGTTAAAACACGTTCACTTACAGCAGCTATTGCTTGATAATGTATGACTTAAGGAGAAAGTCCACAGTAATATGCAGACTTCACACAGAAGAGTGTGAAAAGGATTCAGACAAAAGGCTCCACAGCCAAGGGGCAGCTGCAGGATCAGGCCCAGCTCCACGTACTACCTGCAAATCTTAATTTCAGCCTAACAACCCTGCACCCACACCAATGCTCACCAGTGCACAACACAAGCCCACCACACCGTGCACAGACCCTGCTCAGCCCCAGGGCCAGCGGCTGCTGCTACCACCCCGAGCAGCTCCCAGCTTCCTACTCAGCAGCCGTGCTGCAGCAGAAGGCTCCAGTTGTCATTAAGCCTTCACAGAGCCGTTAGCTACATGATCAAATAAAGAGATACAGTAATTTACAGCAGCAAGCTATAATCTCTTTTAAATAAAGAATTATTGCTTCCTCCTTCAGCAAGGACTTCAGCGCACTGGGTTGGCTCTTCCTTGAAGCATCGCGATGTCTCACTTGGGACTACACAGAAACATGAAAAGCAGAGGGTACATTTAACAAAATGCTTGAGGAGAGGATGGTTCACCTGGGTGCATTGTGCAGACTCACAGCAGAGCTGTTCCCTCTGCCTTACAACTCTTTCTCTAAACCACATCACGACCTGGTAGGATCTTTGCTTGTGCAAAACATCCCGAGTTCAGCAAGTCCTAGTGCAGCTGCACCTACAGAACAGGGCCGAGAAGCTCCCGATGGCAGGCTGGAAGCGTAACCTTTACAGCTCCATCTCCAGCCCACAGCGTGTGGGTATTATCTGTCATTGCTGCATTTTGCATGGGGCCAGTTGTGAAGGCTCGGCAGATCTGAGGGAGCACTCGCTAAGCCCACTGTCCACACAGCTTTAAAAATAGTCCAAGAGAACAACTGTTCCCTGCACCGCCAGGGCAGGGGAGAGCCAGGCTGATCGCCTGGTCAGCTGGAAGAGTCCTGGAACTCGTGTGTGCTGGGCATCCCACATCCCAGCTGGGGTGGCGGTCAAGGACAAAAATAAGGTGAACATTGCCTGGTGCAGCCCTTGGTGCTGGGAGCAGCCCTGACGCACACACACGAGGCTGCAGCCTCTGTCCACGGCAGCGTACCTGGCCCTGGAGCCAGTAGCTCAGGTTTAAAAGAAATTTAAAACATTTCTCTGAAGAGTTTTAGAGGCGAGGCCCCAGGAAGCACCTTACAAGCCAATCACCAGTAGATGGCAGGGCCTGCAAAGCCTGATGAGATCACACAAGTTCATTTCCCTTCAGCAAGCAGAGACAGAATGATATTTTAAAGACAAATGTTTTTATACTTTAACTACCCTAACAGGATCTATTAGTACATCTGTAGCAATATTTTAAGAGTTATGGCTACAGGATCACAATTAGTGCACCAAACAACCCGGACCAGGAAGATCCATTCAAGTCAAAGCTGTTTTTCAAAACCAAATAAAGTCGAGCATCTAATAAAGCGCAGATAATTTCTCTACAGCAATATTCAGCTCATTTTAGGCACCAGCCAAGCCAATTTAGGACTATTGCTATTTAACAAACATGTTGATGGCAAAGACATCTCAGATGCACAAGCATGTACCAGCGCCTGCTTCCAGCCCCCACAGAACATAAACATCCTATCCCTTCCTTTCCTTGTTTTCAGTAAGTTAAATCCTGCATCTTGCCCAAATCAGCCACGGAGCATGCAGCATGGACCCTGCCATAGCACTCACGTTACAAAATACCATTTTTAAACACATCAGGAATTAAAACCCATCCACTTACAAGGAGAACAATCAGAGCTACTCATTTTGGTGGAACAAACCCTGTGCTGAGCAGCACCAGGCAATGAATGTGCTGGCATGAGAGGACAGGGAGGTACCCATCCCACATCAGCAGTGGCCTGAGGACACATGTGGACACTTGCCTTCAGGTTTTCGACGTTTCAGGACAGGGCTTCCTTCCACAAGCAGCATTCCTCAGTGTGCTTTTACATTTGCCCAACTTTAAGAACTTCAGGGAAATCTTATTTTTAATTTAGTGTTACTTATAATGCCACTTTTCAGGCAACTCAGTTGATTTTTGTATCAAGTCAATTCATCTTAGTATGACAGCTCATTTTACTGTACTATTGTTAAGTTCTCAGTCAAAGTGGTTCCTTTCCTCTATTTCACAGCACACCCAGGAGGGGTTTGCTCATGAGAGCTTGGCCAGGGCTGGCAGCGAAGGCTGCAACACCAGCAGCGTCCCCAGTGCTGCCCAAGGTGGCCTGGGGTATCTGCACTCCTGAGCACTGCCAGAAAAGACCCATAATGAGTACTTTGGTCTTCTTACAATGCCCAGAAAAGATATTTCTTGACTTTGGCCTCATCACCATGAGATTATAGCCCTAAGATTACATCCCTGAGGCATTCCAGCTGTAACGAGCAGATACCAATCTGTATTTGTGGATACAGACTGGAACAAAACCATTAAGAGCCCTGTCATTAGACGGTCATATCCAAAGCAGTTGAGATGCTCTCCCCATCACACAGCTCCAGGCATGGGCTCCTGCAATCAAGCCTTGATAACAAACTTTTTTCCCCTTTTTTTTTTTCCACAGAGTTTGCTTTTCTGATTGCTCCACGTTCAACCTCTGAATTTGGGCAATCTCTAAGTTTCTGCAATGGTTTAGAGACAGGTGACACATCACCCCCTTGCTGCAGGGATAGCTGTGGACAGCAGCTCTGCTTTACATCACAGAGCACTAGCTGCCCAGAAATTCTCACTCAGCTTTTGAGCAACCCCCTCCAAGCTTTGTACCATCCTCAGAGTAGTAACTTAGAGGAGTGTAACTAACCCATGGTACATTATCGTATGCAGCCTGGCTATTCTCCTCAGAGAGGGCAACACAAGCTTACACATGGCCTCAGTATCCAATATCAATGCTGGACAAGAGACTTTTCACACCCTGATACTGACTGTCAGGTGCTCACATCAAGCTGTCCACCTCAACTGCTGCATGAACCCGCAGGTTCTTCGCACAGTGCAGGATCACCACTCCCAAATAGAGGGTCTGCCCCACCTCTGAGCACCCAAAGGCTCAGGGTCTCTCTGTAAAGGAATGGTGAGCTCCCAGCAGCTTCAGGGAGAGGATTTCACAAGGCTGGCACATTAAATCCATCCTGCCAAATTACAACACCACTCGCCAAAAAAATCA
>NW_010400139.1:37170-45119 GCF_000710305.1 Buceros rhinoceros silvestris
CCCCCCCCAGTACTGAAATGCGTAAAGATTATTGTGCTTTCAAAATATCCAAGGTTGATGATCCCATACTTCCTCAGTTTACTTACCAGAAGGAATGTGACAGACCCGCATCCATCCCACCAGAATGAGCAAACTCCTTCTTGCCACCAGGAGCAGATCACTGACACATGCAGAATCATCTCTACCTGCTCATGGCCTCCTGTACGCAAGGGAGAAACCACCTCCCAGAACAACCCTTGAGATGGAGCAATCCCATAGGAGCCCAGGCATGCAGGAGCCACCACATAAATCCTCACTGGGATCATCGCACCCACCTGAGCAAACCCTTCTCTTCCCAGTAACGCAATGAGCAGCACCTGGCACAGCACACACGGCCCCAGCTGCCTCTGCCCAGCCTCACTGGGACCTGAAGGAAGCCAAACCCCCGGTTATTTCTACCCCTCCAGACCTGAGTGTGTGAATTTTGGGGTGCTCTGTGAGGGCTGCACAGCTGGGGACACGCCACCCCTTCCTATACACGATGATTCTTGCTCAGCGCCGCAGCCTGGCAGCACCTCCAGGCCCCACAGCACCAGAGTGCACTGAGTCTACAGAGCAAAATCTCCTCCAGTGATAAAGGAGGAATTACTTGCCCAGCTTGCTTCTAAAAATCCCAACTAAAGGACTGTTCTGTACACAGACACCACACACAGAGCACAGCTGCAGTGACCCTGGTGCTGCTGGAATGTGCTCACTTCAGTGCCTGTGGTGGTACAGGCGATCTGCAGGCACACGGCGAGGGCATCGTGCCTGGGGCGTGTGATGCACACCCAGCCAGGCCTCCACAGCTCCTCTGAAACACCCCCGGCCACACCACGTTCGCCCACCATTATAGACACGTTCGCTTCTATCTGGGAAACACCAGAGAGAAATATGGAAGCACCAAACTGGATGGAACCTCCGGAGACACTGTGTTGTGTCACCCACTGTCTCAGGCAGCCACGTAATTGATGTTTCCTCTAAAAAATTCCCAGGACATCTCTGCAATGTGCTGCTGTAGACCAGAGATGCGCTCGGTGAAATCCAGCTGGGCTGATGGCTCCTGGGACAGGGGAGGTCAGGGGTCCTGGCTCCCAGCCTTGTGCTTGGGGCAATGTGGAGTTGTCTTAAACTGATAAATATTACTACTTATAGTAATTTAAACTTTCAGATTGGGCCATTGTTCCTTACGAGCTGGGACATCCTCTGTCCAAGGTCAGCCAGCTCTGTCAGAGTCCGCAGTGAGCTGGATGGTTTCTGCACAGCAGAGCTGTGGGCAGAGCAGAGGCAAAACCCCCAAACTTGGGTCCATCCATCAGCTGGTGCCACTGTGAGTCCCAACCGCTTCATTGCTTTGTGGTTTTGGCCACTCTCGGCTCTCGCCTGGGCTGCTCGGGCGTTTGGCAGCTCGTCTGGTTTGCGCTCAGATCCAAACGCCACGACAAATTCACCGAGCAGCAAATCCCACTGCCCGGGGCCATCAGGAGAGCCAGGTCCAGGGCCTGACAGGGAAGGTTTGGTACCTTTGTGTGGAAAACAAGGAGAAAATCGCATTAGTAGGAGTAATTAAGCAATTACTCGGGAAAAACTTACCAAGAGTTGTTGTGCGTTCTCTGTCACCCACCTTTTTTTTGTCATCAGTATTGTATGTTGTGTCCACACGCAGCGGGGACTTCAGCAGAGCCCCGTGGGCTGTTTCGTTCCAGGGATCAGGTCTGCTGGGCTCCACGATTCATCGAGGATCACTGGAGCAGTCACAAGGCCCCTGGCAATGGCAGCTCCCCCGATTTAAGCATTAAAAGGAACTGTGCTGTTATGTGTAACAAGTGATTATATGGCACTTAAACAGGAAATCAGATGCTTCTTATACTGCAGTGTGTTAGGAAAAGAAACACGGTAATGGGCGAGGTGAGAGGTGGTTAATACCATAATGTTTCCCTGTACGCTACTGGTGGAACCATTCTGGAATATTGCATACAATTCGTAGCATATACATACACGAAAATGTCTCTGAAATATATAACGCTTGCTGAAATGTTGCATGTGGGAGTAAAAGATCACTGTCTGCTTCTGTCTGAGAGATGATAAATACCCAGCGAGACAGCGGCTTTTTTCAGATGATCAAACTTGTTTGATCATAATTGTGAAGAGCAGAATTAGTGCGAGAGTCAGTGCTCGGATTTACAGAGGCTGCAGCCATCTGACTACAGGAGCCTCTCGGCTCTCAATCGAAATAAATATATAATTGCCGAGTATTTATGTTAGTTTGAAAGTACAAATTTTAAAGGAGAAATACCACAGGTCAGAGGAATAACATCTTGCACGTCGTAATTTTTTGTCCCTTGCTGTATCCGAGCTTGTCAAAGAAAGTTTTGAGACGCTTAAAAAAAAAATAATGATTAACGTGAGAAATATGAGCTGTGGAGCCATGTGTTGGGAGAAGCCATTGAAGCCCCACTGCCTGGGTCACCGTGAACCTGGGCTTCACTCTGCTGAGGTGCCCTGACACTGGCAAAGGCTCTCAAAGGTTTTTATTTTCTCTCCTCCCATTTTTATTTTTCTTCTGCTAATTTGAATTTATCAAGTGAAATAAGATTAAAAAACACCAGCTAGCACCTGTGAGCTCTGGGTACCTCTGCAGGGAAGGGATGCTGATGCTGATGCTGATGCTGATGCTGATGCTGATGCTGATGCTGATGCTGATGCTGATGCTGATGCTGCCTTACGCCCTGGCTGGGGATGAGCTGGGGTGAACAGAGCAGTGTGGGGGCAGTTGTAAAACCCAACGATGCTGATGCTGATGCTGATGCTGATGCTGCCTTACGCCCTGGCTGGGGATGAGCTGGGGTGAACAGAGCAGTGTGGGGGCAGTTGTAAAACCCAACGGGTTTACATCTGTGTTAGCAAGACAGAAGAGTTCTTCATCCACTCTCATCAACTTTTCCCTTTTTTTGTGCATTAGGAGTTGTAGAAAATTGCATGTCAGCGCTTTAAACCGCTGAAGAGCTTTGGGTGAACTTCACAGGTGTCAGCCGGCACCTATAAACTGTCCGAGAGTCCTGTAAGAGACTGAAACATGAGTGAAATTAGGAGAAAAATCTATCACTTAAAAAAAAAGAAGCCTGTTTTCAGTTTCTTTTTAGCAGAGTGTTGTCGGTAGCGAAGACCTTCTGATGCTGCTGATATTCAATGTGCGCTAATGAATTAATTTAATTGTTCCTCAAATTCTTGCTGTCTCAGGCCCGTGGTGCCATGACAGCCACCTTCATCTCCGTGCTGGTGTGCTAGAACAGGGCACGGGGGGTTGCTTTCAATAACATGTAACTGATTTCATGTCTAAATTTGACAGCTATTGCACTAAAATAAAAGCAGCAAAAAATAAATAAGCTCGTACCTTTATCTTTTATAATTTCTCTTAGTAAAAAAAAGCACTGAAACATTATAAGCGCCTTATAAAAATTGAACCTCTGATTGTGAAGTAAATTAAATTAAACTTTTGCTCGCTAGTAGTGCAACAGAAATAAGCGGAGTATGGATCAAATTCCACCCAAAACAAAACAGACAAATAAAACCCCACTAAAATCTATTATTTAGTGGGTTCCAAACATATCTAGGTAGGTCTATGAGGTGCTGGCACCTGGGACCAGGCATTTTACCTTCAAAGAAACAACAGCCTGCACCATTTTTTATCCTGTTTCCTGCTTTATTTGCTGTTTGTGTTCAGCCAAAGTTCATTTTTCATAACAGAAGAGGAATACCAAACATTTTCAGAATTTATGCTGCAAAAAGCTACAATCCGCACAGGAACAAGCAGCTGTTGGAACCGTAAGACACCCCCGGGTGTGCGGCTCCCCCTGGCAGGGGAAGCGATGGGGCAGCTGAGCCTCAGGATGTCGAAGCCCTGGCACGGGGATGCAGGGCCAGGAGCGGGAGTAGGATCACGGGGAAGAGGCAGGGGGTTTTGCCAGTCCCATCATTTCTAAATCAGCTTTTGGTGGGCACAGGTAGGATCTCAACTCACCAGCTCAGGGGTCCCGAAAGCCTTCTCCAGATCAGGAACGGTTCTGCGCGGTGGCACAGCCCAGCATCCCGCTGGGCATCAAGATGCCACTGCTGCCACCGCTGCCAGACACCGTCTTGCGCGCACGATGCTAGAGAAATACCCACCCATATTTTCACCTCCCAACCTCTCCGTCACACACTTCGCGTACGGAATGTGAGCCGAGTTACTCGGCTAAGATGCAGGTTCGGGAAAAAATGTTTTATATTTATTATTCGCGTCCTTCGCTAGGACAGGAGCACAGTAAGTGCATGTAATTGAAGCAGATAACTCCAGCTTACTCTCCCTGCGAGTATATCTCCATGCACATACATCTTGATTAGATCATTTTCCTGTTAAAAAGGAAGCGTTCTGCTATCGTGGTGTCTAAGGCAATTTCCAGCAGAGTCTGCCGGTGGAGTTCTCTGCTAGCAGTATTTAAATTCAGAAGTCTCCTTGCTGTTGTTTATTTTTTTTTTACAACTCTCACATTTTCCTCCCTCATTCCACCTGTCTCCATCAGCAGGTTACAACACTTTTGCACTGGCAAAGAGGCCCGGAGGCAAACGTTCCCTGTCGCTGCTGGTTTGTGCTTGAATTCCTGAGACGGAGAGAGAAGCGCTGCCTCTTCTGCACGCCTGACAGGCCTCGGCGGAGCTTGGGGAAGCTGCTGTGATTTTGGCTGGCGTGGTCCCCGGTGAGGGCCGCTGCTGCCACGGTTTCGCCTGAACTGGTGGCCATGCGGTAGGTGACCTCCCACCCCACGACCCTGCTTCCAGGAGGTCTCCGAGCTGGGGGATTTGAGGCAGTGCACGAAGACAGTTGCTTAAGGAAGGGGCGACTGCTTCAGTCACAACATCCTCCTACATCCCTGACACTTCCCACTAAAGTATTTAACCTCCAGCACTGGAGGAGACGACATTACTGGGTTTTACGGTTTGGAGAGTACGACCTTTTCCATCACCAGACTTCACTTACTTCCCTTTCTGCATGAAAAAATAACTGGGAAAGATTTTTCAACACCTAAGGAAAATGATTTGGTGATTACTAAAAACAGAGAGTCTTTACACAAGGTTGTTAAAAATAACTCACGAGCTGCAAGGAACCCCTGTAACGGAATGGCCTCACCAGTGCTTTGGGTTTTGGAGAAAGGGCTGTCGGGTCGTACCCAAAATGCATTTTCATAAAGGCACTCCCTGCATTTGCATCCTTACACTGGTGGTATATCGAGTCCTTGCACGGATGAAAAGTGGAGCGGGATTTACTTGGAGGCGTAGGCGCAGATGGATCAGGCCAGTGCAGGTGCCAGTGCTGGAAACCCTATTGCTGATGTAGCACGAGGGAACTTTGGTGCCCGAGTTCAGCCTTCCATGTACAAGATGGGTTTAGTGAGCAGCAAGTGTTTAATAGTGTATTTTATCCGTGTTGAGACACAGTTGCAACATGTCCACTTGAAAGAGAGCTGCAAATGTGTGCTGCCGTGAGGAACACCCTGATTTGGGAGCAGACAAGATGCCCCAGGCTGATGGAAGAGTGAAACTGCAAAGGTAACGTGCTTATACCGTGGGGAAACGTCACCGCTCGCTTCTGTAGCATCCCCGCAGAGCTGGAGCCGGGAGTTTCACTGCCTCAGCGCTGGAAGGAGCCATTGGAACACACTGAAGGCTGGAGGTAAGATTAAAGGAGGAGGAATGAAAACTGCTGATAGAGAGTGCGGTGCACTAAAAAGTGAGCGAAGAATAAAGAGATAAGGAGCACCAAGATGTTGTCACAGTTCTACTCTAATAACTTAAGTAGCTGCCGTTAGACAGCAGTCCCCAAGCACCGTAATTTAATCTAGGAGTGAAGGATGCCAAGAATACGTACGGTGTGGAAATAAAAGGGACATCCGGTAGCCTGCGAGCAGCCTCTGCCTCCGGCGGGGCAGCCAGGTGGGCCAAAGCTCTGTTGGACGGCCACGATTTTGGTTTTTTAAATACCTGACACTGTTCACTCACCTCCTCGTTTGTATGCACACTGTTGATTTGAGAGGCTGGAGCATAACCCAGCATTCTTTTCTGAGGAGCACAATGAGCATGTGAAAAATATATGATCTTTTTAAATTTTAAAAGGTGGATTGGTATAATGCTGCTCGCGACAGGAGCAGAGTGGCACGATTAATTTTCGAGCCTATGTGTCACACGGCTCTTCTGTGGGCCATAACAGAAGGCAGTGCTTCATCCAGGGGTGCAAGGTTTGAGGAGAGCAGACGCCAGTCCCGCACCGTCCGTGGACGGGCTGCTTGCCTTGGGAGCGGATGGGGCTGCCGAGGAATCCGCTTTATAAATATTTTGGGAACACCCATCGATCTTAATTAGACTAGCTCAGCCTCCATGAGAAAAGCATTTCCTGGATAACGAAAGGAAATGCAGCGCTGGTTTTCAGCAGAGCGTGTCTTGGCTTGGGCAGAATCAGCAGGGTTCAGGCCTGGAGGAACCAGCTCTCCCTGTGCCTCTGCCTCCCGATTTCACCCTCCCTGCCTTGACAAAGCCCACAGAGACCTTATTTCCTTTCCAGTCAGGAACACTTGTTAAAATTTGGGTATTTTTCACAGTGCTCCGGATGTATAAACTTCTCTTGAATGAAGCCCCAGAATCTGACCATCCCAGGTAATAGGTACGTTGTAAACCAATTAAAGTCCAGATTGTCCACAGTTACCCCTGTGGGACTTCTTAAGGTGACTCCTGCTGTGTCCCCAGATCACAGGACCACCCCCAGGCCGCAGGCCAGGAGGACCCTTCCTCAACCCGCCAAGCTGAAGCACTACGCTGACTGTACCCATAGTGGGGACACCTCAGGACACCAGTCAGCCGGACCAGAGTTGTGTTGCCTTTTCTAGGGCTAAACCCGACTTTAGACACTGCCAACACATCTGGACAGCTGTTTCTGTAGCACTTACACTAGTGTAAGCAGCAGGCAAGCTCGTCCATGGGTGAACGCAGCAGAAACAACCCAGGGATGTTCCCCTGCCCAGGACAAATGGGAAGCTCTGCGATGGACACCGGTGACAGGGGTAGCAGTGGCCATGGTCACCATCCCCGCACCCACCCCAGATACAGGTCTAACATCCTCCAAACCAGCACCGATGGGCTCCTGCCCCACCACCCGCAGCCTCTCTCCTCTCCTGATGCTTCACGTGAATTAAAACCAAACCAGAAAGCAGCTGCCGTCAGAACAAACCTAAATGCTACTTGAATTTATAACCAAGGTCAACACTCACAGACTTATTTTCTGAATGTAGAAAACAAACGTGGCTTCGCTTCCCTGCAGGAATCTGCCTGACTTGGAAACTGCGACTTTTTTTCTAAATACCTTCACATCTCAGAAGCGCACATCCCTTACGAAGATGCTGGACCGCTCAAAAACATCCGCCGTAACTAAATATCGCGGCAGTTATCCCCTCCTCGAAGATTAACCAATACTGCAAGAGATCCTCTACTAAACTGGGAGGGGGGGAAGAGCCAAAATGAATAAAATAAAATCCGATTTGAGCCAGTCGTGTTCTTTGTTGCCACAAAAATCACAGGATTAATGTAGCTAAGAAGTTCTTGAGACTTACTGCAGTATGAGGAAGGAGTGAAGCTGGTCAGTTAAAATAGTTCAGGGCAAATGAAAATATTTAAATAGCTTTAAAAAAAAAGAAAAAAGGAAAGAAAGAAAAAGAAAAAAAAAAAGATGAAGCAGCAATTTTTCTGGAACTTGCGGGAAGTTCACACCGGAGGGACAAACTGTTGCATTTCCAAAGCGTTTTGGCACTTTCTCGGGTGGTCGCTCCGCGGGACCAGGCGTCCGGTGGCCCCGGGAGAGGGAGGGGTGTGGGGGGGTCCACGGTACCGCGGCGGCAGTCCGGGGT
>NW_010400140.1:0-253 GCF_000710305.1 Buceros rhinoceros silvestris
GATTTCAGGGGGATCTGGGGATGATTTGGGGTGATCTCGGGATGATTTGGGGGGATTGGAGGGATTTGGAGTGACTTCAGTGTGATCAGGGGTGATTTCAGGGGGATTTGGGGTGATCTGGGGATGATTTGGGGTGATCTTGGGATGATTTGGGTTGATTGGGGGGATTTGGAGTGACTTCAGTGCGATCGGGGGGGATTTCAGGGGGATCTGGGGATGATTTGGGGTGATCTTGGGCGGATTTGGGGGGATG
>NW_010400140.1:415-836 GCF_000710305.1 Buceros rhinoceros silvestris
CTTCCGTGCGATCGGGGGTGATTTCAGGGGGATTTAGAGATGATTTGGGGTGATCTTGGGATGATATGGGGGGATTGGGGGGATTCGGAGTGACTTCTGTGTGATCGGGGGTGATTTCAGGGGGATTTGGGGTGATCTTGGGATGATTTGGGGGGATTGGGGGGATTTGGAATGACTTCAATGTGATTTGGGGGTGATTTCAGGGGTATTTGGGGATGATCTGGGCAAGATTTGGGGTGATTTCAGGGGGACTTGGGGATGATTTGGTGGTGGTTTTGGATTTGGGGTGATTTTGGAATGGTTTGGGGGGATTTCAGGAGATTGTGGGGGGAGACTTGGAGTGACCCCAGTGTGATTTGGGATGATTATGGGGTGATTTCAGGGGGATTTGGGGGCTCTCTGAGAATTCAAGTGGGTTTGG
>NW_010400141.1:0-672 GCF_000710305.1 Buceros rhinoceros silvestris
ATCTCCAGCAGCTCCAGAGCTCTGCAGAGGACGCAGCTGTCCCCGGAGCCTGGATTCAGGGCAGCATTCAGCAAACCCGTCCCCAACTGACACGTGAGGGCACGTGAGGAGCAGCTCCTTCCCCGGGCGCCCCTTGCAGCAGTTGCGTACCGAGTCTGCCTAACTCAAAGCCGCCCCAGCCTGAAAGCTCAGGAGGTTGCCCACAGCTGCCCTCCTCCTCCTGAGCCCGGCGCTCCCACCACCCCTCAGCGATGGGAAAGGGGGCACACGCCGTCCTGAAAAACGCGGTGTCCTTCAAAAGGGGGTGTGGAGTGTCAGCTGTGGCACCATTCAGCCTTCGCTGACCAAACGCCCTGGTGGCACAGGGGCGCCACCAGCAGCGGCACCCTGCAGGCAGAGCACGGGGAATCCCAGCTTGGTGCGGTTTCGCTGGCTGCACGTACGTCTCCACAGGAAAAAACCGTGAAGGACTGTGTTCCAGCCACCTGCCTCCTGGAAACCAGACCCTGTGCTGCGGAGCCGCGGGACGGATTAACCAGGCAGGAGCTGTACGTCGTTCGTACCCTTCACCTGGGGGTTGCTGCAAAGACCGAGGGGTTAGTACCAGAGATGAAACGCTCTTGCGAGCTGCAGCAGCCTGGGGTGCCCAACAGCGGCAGGGGGAACCCGACC
>NW_010400141.1:855-3364 GCF_000710305.1 Buceros rhinoceros silvestris
AGCAGCAGGGACGACGCGCTGCCATCCAGCCGAGCGTGGATGAGGTCCAGGGTCTGGACAACGATCAACAGCAGATCCTGTGGTTAGGGGAGATGGCATTTTGGTCACGTAACGGTAAGAATATTAAAGTGGTGGTGTCAAATTTCAGGCTGAGGAGCCTGTCCCAACAGGAATCTTAAGATCAAGCAAGTGAAACAGGGAGCCTGGACAAGCTCCGAGGGTGCACGCTGCCAGGCGCACGCTCGGCACCGCACACAGCCCTGTATGTTATCTCAAATCCAGGTCACATCTTCAAAACCTGGTTTTGACATTTTAAGTGATCGGCACAACTGACACGATGACTGACCCACAGAGCACCAGCCTGGATCTGCCACTGGCAGCAGAAGCTTCCCGGGCCTCGCACCGCACACAGCCCTGTATGTTATCTCAAATCCAGGTCACATCTTCAAAACCTGGTTTTGACATTTTAAGTGATCGGCACAACTGACACGATGACTGACCCACAGAGCACCAGCCTGGATCTGCCACTGGCAGCAGAAGCTTCCTGGGCCTCACGAGGCAGGCTCTAGCAGGGATGCACCCTCTTGCCTTAAAATCCAGGAGTTTCACAGGACTCGTGTTTTGGGAACGAAAGGCCACTTTGCCAGGACGAGGGAATAACCGTGGTTTTCTCCTGCTGGGGAATCGCAGAGGGGACAGGGTGGCACCAGAAATGCACCTGAAGGCACATCGATGCCTTCAGGCACGCCCTGTGCCAGGAACTCTCCTCTCCTGCTCTTCCCAGCTTCTCCCCTGCCCACACCTCTACGTTCTCTCCATGAGGATTGTTCCACGACAGCAAAAGCTCCTTCCTCTGCACTGGGGCCAAAGCAGCAAATGTCCCCACACAGCCAACACGCAGCTCCCCCACCGAGCTCGCTGTTGCTGCTGCCCAGAGGGACGACAGAAACCTTCTGCAGCTCACAGGCGCGGCACCTGCGTGTTCCCTTCCAGCACAAGCCTCCCAAACCTACCCCGGACTCAGGTGCCACCCCGCTGCCAGGCAGGCACAGTGTCCCCCTGGGAAGCGTGCAGGAACGCCCTGCTCTCCTGGGCGCGGGCTGTGCCGCAGAGCGGGCAGCACTTGTCCGGGTCGCTCTCAGGAGCTTGGGGAAGCCACACCTGCAGGTCTCGGTGCTCTGGAATGAGCGCCCCAGCTCCACGCCTGTCCCCCAGCTCTCACACATGCCCCTCCAGACGCTGCAGCATGGAGTGGTTCTGATCGGAGCAGCCTCCGACCACGCTGCTTGTCCCCTGCAAAGTGGCTCCTCGGAGGCGAGCCCGTGGCCCTGCCTGGCGCTCGGCAGCAGCCCCCGCAGCCTGCTCCTCCAGCAGGGAGCAAGAACCAGGGTCAGACCACACGTCCAAGGTCCTAAAAATGACCAGTATCAGGACCTGGGACCACAATGCACAAGCTCCTCAATAAAACAGCATCCAAACCACACGTAACGGTTGTCCTGTGAAGAGTATCGGTGTGAGACAGGTCTGAAACCCCCCAATTTCCACACTTCAAGAACAGCTAAGATCCATATTCCAGTCACACTACAGTACCCGCACTTTGGTGTCACGTGAAGAAGAAAGTCCAGAATTGTTTTATTGAATAAACATTAACAGAAACAAAGACCTTATTAAGACTTAACCAACAAAAACCTATTTATTTATTCCGAACACCAAGATACAGAAGTTTTCGAGTTTTGCAAATATTGCTCCAGAGCAAAATTCTAGGTACAGCGCCCTCGGTTCTAACAGTGCATAAACAACGACAAACACACTGGTGTATCTGCGGTGCAACGTCTGCTCCTTCAGCCAGGCTCTGCGCTGCACTCACTCACCAGCGACTAAAGGAAGGACGCGACCAGCCAGACCCACCAGCTGGTCCCGACAGAAACAACCACGAGGAACCCTGCAGAAACGGGGACCAAGGCGGAGCCAGCAGCGCACAGCAGCGAGCCTTTCCTGAAGGGGAGAAATGCGACTCTTAAGTAAGGGTTGCCGTCCTTATCTGCAGGGGCTTCCCTCCCTTGGCTCAAGGAAAACAAGCCTCCAGGATCTGCCATTCGACTCACCTCGGAACCGCCTTTTCTTCCAAACCGTAACTCCTGCCCCGAGCACAATCAACCAACCGAGGAGCAGCGCGCACCGAACACACCGAGCAGCTGCTCCGGACAGAGAAGTTCCGCTCTGGAGTGAGGGGGAGTGTCACTGCTCGGGGGTTTCACTGCTTTTACACCCTCACGCTGAAACGCAGCTCAGTTGTTAACCACGCAGCCACGTTCTTCTCCAGAGACGCCTGGTCAGAGTCTGTTGCTTTACAGAAGTGGGCCAGGAACACCCTGCTGGTCCATCTCCCCGACACCACCCCAAACCCTTCGCAGGGTCTGGGTGCTCCTGCTGCTCTGGCGGTGCTCTGGGTACTGCCGCCTGTTCTACGGGCCCAGCGGGTGCGGGAGTCCAGGTGTCAGTGGCAGGA
>NW_010400141.1:3508-4246 GCF_000710305.1 Buceros rhinoceros silvestris
CGCTCCTGTCTTCAGAGCATGAAGTGATTCTTAAATACCAGGTAAGCTTTACTCCAATTGCATTACAGAAAAATAAGTTTATTTTTCTGCTGTACAGATGCCGTATTCACTATACACCAACTACAAAACCGTGAGACAAATTATCCCCTGAAATGCGTCTCGGCTCAAAAGCCTCAGTTACTACCTAGAGTAGCCTAATTACTTTGTTTTTTCAGAGCATGAAGTGATTCTTAAATACCAGGTAAGCTTTACTCCAATTGCATTACAGAAAAATAAGTTTATTTTTCTGCTGTACAGATGCCGTATTCACTATACACCAACTACAAAACCGTGAGACAAATTATCCCCTGAAATGCGTCTCGGCTCAAAAGCCTCAGTTACTACCTAGAGTAGCCTAATTACTTTGTTTTCTGCAGGAAATAAAAGCATTCACCATGTAGATCCCGTTACCTCCTACAGGAATATCGGGTAGTTCAAGTTCAGGTTGCTCTTTGCGGTGTACAAACACTACAGATTCACTCCAGAACCAGATTTGTTCAGTTACAGCCCCTTCCGCTACAGCTGCGTGTCGCCCTTTGGTGGTACCATCGCACACGAGGAAATCGAGGTGACAACCCGAGCTCTGCGAGGACCCCTCTCGCCGCACAGCTCACTGTTCGCCCCCGGCAGCTGAAGGCAGCAGGGTCTGGGAGGAGCGCGGAGCCCACAGCCGTTATTCCCCAAGACGCGATGTGCGGC
>NW_010400141.1:4383-4801 GCF_000710305.1 Buceros rhinoceros silvestris
TTCCCCAAGCCGCGATGTGCGGCTGAAAGGCTCTGAACGTCTCCAACACTTCCAACGCAGCCACGTGTCCCGAGGTTCTGAACCATGGCACGGGGACAGAGGCAGCATTGTCACCTTGCTCTCAAGGGAGCACACACCAGGCAGTTACAACCTCGGGGCAGAAGGGTGAACATCCTCCGCTAACAAGAACACCCCACACGCTGTCCGCGAGGACAGCACCCCATGCATAGATCTCGAGGCTTTATTTACAGACGTGGAAACCCAACTGATTCCCCAACCCTCACATTCATAGAGCAAGTCTGTACAAGGAACACGGTCAGAGCAGTGGGAGCAGTCCACGGTTCAAAACTATTAACAGCGGGTACAAAACCACGTCACGGCCGTCACAGACCTGGCTGCAGCCCGGCCGCTGAGCACA
>NW_010400142.1:0-407 GCF_000710305.1 Buceros rhinoceros silvestris
AGACCCACGCACCCACACCAGTCCCAGCTTCCCTTCCGAGAACGATTCACGTGTCAGTGTGTCACCATCAGCGCATGGGCAGCTGCTAAGAACAAGCAGCAGCTCCAGGCCTCCCTGGGGACACCACACAGCACCCATGGACCCCCATCCCCCCAGCATCCCCCCACCATCCTAAATGAAACAGGGGTCACAGCTCCCCTTTAGAGCTGCTGCAATTAACCCACAAGGTTCCCATTCCTCCACCTGCAAACCCAGGTTTGGTACCCGCCCAGGTCTGGCCCCAGATGTGCCATCAAGCAGCCCCAGCTTGAGCTGAGACCATCAGCACGGAGGCTCGGGTCATCCCTGTGATGGCAGTCCACAGGCAATCAGTGCCGGTGAGAAGGACAAGTGCCAGGTCCTGCCCT
>NW_010400143.1:0-248 GCF_000710305.1 Buceros rhinoceros silvestris
AAAGATTCATGAGGCAGCTGATAAGGACTCTGCTAATGTTTACCCATGAAATGATTTACAGCCTTCTGCGCCTCCCGCTTACCCTCCCCTGCCCCCCGAAAGCGACGAGTCAGCGGGCGAAGCGGAGAGCGTGGCTGGATCCGCGCCATCGGAGAGACAGGCACAGGGAGCTGCACCTGCGCCATTGGCGGGGGAGGCGCGGGGAGCTGTACCTGCGCCATAAGAGGGACAGGCACAGGGAGCTGTAG
>NW_010400143.1:549-943 GCF_000710305.1 Buceros rhinoceros silvestris
GTGTGCTGGGATTTGATAGAAGCACTGGGACGTGACAACCCCCCCCGGAGGCACCAGCAGCTCCTCAAGAGGGCACCGCTGCAGCATTTCCAGTACTTAAAGCTGCAGATGGCTCCGGGAGAAATCACAAATATGACACATTTGCATGGAAGCTTGTCATTGATTTATGATCTTGCATTGCAAAGCGACCCCAAGTACAAGACACCACCGACTACTGAGAGTAGACAACCAAAAAACCCAACCAAACAATAAAAAAACAACAAAAAGAAAAGTCTGAAAAATTGGGTATACATGAAATTACAGCTTGGAACTTAGGGCAATGCTGATGGTATTTCAATATTTTTCTGAACCTATTAATATTGTAACAGATTCAGCATATGTGGCAGGACTGATA
>NW_010400143.1:1135-1409 GCF_000710305.1 Buceros rhinoceros silvestris
GTCAACAACGAGAATCTGTTTGGTATTTTGAAGTTGCTATGGGTTACTGTTCAACATCGTAGGCAGCCTTACTGTATCATGTATATTTGGAGTCACACCAATCTGCCAGTATTTATTGTGGAAGGCAACGCAAGGGCCGGCGCCGCAGTAGCTGCGGCAGTCATGGGGCCAGCGCCAAATTTATATCAACAAGCAATTGAATCACACAAATTTTTCCATCAGGGATCTCGCGCCTTAAAGTGGCAATTTCACTTATCACACGCAATGGCTCGAG
>NW_010400144.1:0-229 GCF_000710305.1 Buceros rhinoceros silvestris
TGGCCACGGCAGCACCCGGCACCGGTGCCTGCATAATTAGGGGTGACCGGGGAGGGGGTTGCTTGCTCCGGGCCAGACCCCGAACCCGGCGCTTTCTGGCAGCTGTTGGTGGCGCAACCCCTGGCAGGACGAGCCAAGCGCCGGTGCCACCAAAGAAGGGGAGAAGCTCACGGTGACGGAGGCTCCGGGCAAAGCATCGCTCTGCCGGGGCTGGCAGCGGGGGGGGACG
>NW_010400145.1:0-237 GCF_000710305.1 Buceros rhinoceros silvestris
GAAGCCAGAGCAGATTTATATCAGTAACAAACAAGGCAGAACAAAGAACCGGAGCAAACAGTGGATAAAAATCTACATTTTCCCCACCCTGTTTGCTATTCTGGGTCTGCAGCACAGGGCAGGGAAGGGGCAGGCAGAGGGAAAGCTCTGTGCTCCTGGCACACGGCCTCCGCTCTGCAGGTGGAACCTTGCCCCAGCGCCCTTCCTGCACCTCCACGCTGACTGCCAGCAACCGCC
>NW_010400146.1:0-450 GCF_000710305.1 Buceros rhinoceros silvestris
CAGAGGCTGTGCCGCGGTGTAAACACGGCTCCTGCCAGAGGGTGGGGAGGGCTGGTGGGTCAGGTGTGGGGGAAGGTGGGCAGAGCAGGGTGACCAGCTTCTCCTCCACGTGTGCTCCTCTTGGAGAAAGCTGACATGTCCCAGCAGTGCTGCTAGTGCTGGTGCGAGCTCCGTGCTCCAGTGAGGAGCCAGGATCCGCTCTGGGAGGAGGGTGCAGAGTCTGTCCCCCAGTGCTGCTCTGCGTGAGACACAGCCAGGGCCGCTCCCGGGGGCGCAGGGAGCTGCTCTGCCCCTTTCCTGCCCCTTTCCTGGCTCTCCCTGGACAGCTCGCCGGCCCTTCCAGCCTCACGCAGGAGCTGGACCATCACAGCCCTGCGGCCCTCGCTGCGGAGGGCTGCGAGGGAGGGGGCTTCCACTGGGGGCCACACCGGGCACCAGGCCGTCGCCCCC
>NW_010400146.1:552-1095 GCF_000710305.1 Buceros rhinoceros silvestris
CACACAGGGCTCCAGGCCTGTCACTCGCTCCCATCTCCGCCAGCGCCAGCCTTGGAGCTGCTCCCGCGCTGTGCAGCTCACCCTGGCTGGGCTCCGCGGAGCACGGAGGGAGGGACTCCAAATTTAGCCTGATGAAACGATTGTACTTCTTGTTTCAAGCTCTCGCTGCCAGCACCGATGGCTCCTGCCCTGCCTCCTTCCCCGCTTTCTTCTTCGCCTTGTCTCCAGCACCCTCCTGCCTCCTTGCCGGGCGAGGAAGGCGGGGAGTTGCTGAGCAGCGATGCGTGGTCCTGACTCTCCGTGGAGCCCTTGGGGGGCTGGGTTGCAGCTGGGTACTGCTCTGCCAGCAGATGCCTGGGTGCCCTGGGGCTCCCCGGACTGTGCCCACATGCAGCATCCCTTGCACCGAGGGGTCTTGCTGGAACGAGGGGCCAGGTTGTTCCAGGGGCTGTGGGGAGCCGCGGGGCTCTGCCCCAGCTGACAGTTTGAATGAGTTACGGTTAGTGGCAGTGAGGGGATACCTCAGGGAGGGAGCAGAGGCTG
>NW_010400147.1:0-272 GCF_000710305.1 Buceros rhinoceros silvestris
CCCCGAATGCGGGAGCCGGGCCGGGGGGGGACTCTCCACCAGTGGGAGGGGTTTTCTCTGGACTCACCTGGGTGACGAACGGCTCTGGGTTCTGGAAGGTCCGTGGGGGCCGGGTGAGACGCCGTGTTTGCCCAGCTGCCAGCATTGTTCCCACCGAACAATGTCCCCCTGTGCCGAGGTCGTTCAGGCCCCGAGCGCAGCGGGAGGGATAAAGGGGGCGGCCGGGGGGTGCTGGCAGGTGGTTGGACCTTGGAGGAGGACGCGGAGGCGGG
>NW_010400147.1:354-1919 GCF_000710305.1 Buceros rhinoceros silvestris
CCGAGCGCAGCGGGAGGGATAAAGGGGGCGGCCGGGTGGTGCTGGCAGGTGGTTGGACCTCGGAGGAGGACGCAGAGCCGGGTAAGGGACCATCTCCCGGGGGTTTTGCTCGGGGTCTTGGCGGGGTTTGGTGTCCGCTGGCACCATCCTGATGCGCCCTCGGATACCCTGCAAAGAGCTTCTGCTTTCCTCCGCACCCTCCTTTCAACGCTTGTTAAAATTAGGGATTTTGCCCATAATTAGTGTCAAATCACCTTTTCGGTGAGAAAATAGTGAAAATCAGGCCCTTGCACCAGCCCGGCTAGCTCAGTCGGTAGAGCATGAGACTCTTAATCTCAGGGTCGTGGGTTCGAGCCCCACGTTGGGCGATGCCAACTTTTTAATCCTCCTTTTCCCTGATTCCGGGACAAATTTTAGGGCTGTTTCATGCGGGGACACGGTCGAAATTTCTGCCTTTTTTTTTTTTTCCCCCAAATCCACTGCTTTGGGGCGCTGCTGCGTTGGGCGAGGGGTGGAGGCGCCTCGGGGAGCAATGGGGGTGTTTGGGGGGTTGGGGGCTCCTGAGGTCATTTTTTTGCCTTTATAAAGCACAAAGATGAAATTAATAGAGGGAAAAGATGGAATTACCCAAATTCCAGCTTTTTAAGGTTTAATAACGCGCTTCAAGTCCCTCGGCTTGTTTTGCCCCCAAAAGGGCCGTTTTGCCTGATTGGTTTCCCCTCGTCTCCGAGGTTCTCCAAGGACTGCGGAGGGTCATTACCCAATTAATTAATTACCAGAGTCCCCCCCGTTCCCAGGTGAGGCCAAGGTGCAGCTGGGAGGTCAGGATCCGTCCCCTCCCCCACCATGAAGGTGCTGCTGGTGGGGCTGACCCTGGTTTTGTGCGTCGGAGTCGGTAGGTGGAGGGGGGCAGTTCCGTGGGCTCTGGCAAAGGGTGGAGGAGCATCTGCTGGTGGTTGGAGGGGTCTCACCAAGCTGCTGGCGGCCCTGGGTGTCGTCTGCTCCGGGTCCACGGTCAGTGGAGGGAAATCTCTGCTCCCGGCTCATCATTGGTGGAACGGAAGTGACTTTTCCACCTGTTTCCAGGGAAGAAATTAACCCTGAGGAGATCTCCTGGGGGCTGGGGGAGCCCCTGCTCCACCTCATGGAGCCGTGGGGATGCTCTTGCTGTGGATGAACCCCACCCTGGCGCCCACCACCACCTCGGCTCTCTGTGGTTTGGTTTGTCACCCAAGGTCACGTGGCCAAGGTCACATGGACCAAGGGTTGGTTGGAGGAGACCTTGGAGGTCTTTGAGTCCAACCCTTCAATGCCTCTTGGCCAACCACTTGCCTCTTCCCGTGTCGCTACGGGGTCTGTAAGCAAAGGTCCCTCCCTGGGGGGTCTCCATCGTCTCTGGGGTCACCCTCATCACCTCGGAGGGGGTGGGTGGGATTTGAAGTAGGACGGACCCCAAGTTCATGGCATCTCCTCTCCCTGGGGCAGTTGAGGTTCTTCAGTGCAAGGTCTGCCGGTACAAGATCCCCTTCATCGGCTGGTTTCCGGGGGGCCACCAGAACAACCGG
>NW_010400147.1:2240-2689 GCF_000710305.1 Buceros rhinoceros silvestris
GGGTCGGGTTCCGCCTCCCAAGGGGGGTTGCTCAAGGTAGGGCTAAAAAAAAAGTCCCTTTTGGTCCCTTTTTCTTCTCCTAAAGAAGCCACGTGAGGTTCGAGTGTCCACAGGCCTCATTCCACTCTTTCTCCTCGTGGAACCAACCTAAGCATGGCGTCGTCCATGGGGCTGGTGGCCACCGCAAAGGCCACCACTGGTTTTTTAGCACTATGTTCTCCTCACCGTGGCCCTTCTCTGCCCACCCCAGGGAAGGTGACCCTCTACTACCAGCAAGGCTGCACCTCGGCCATGAACTGCGGCCGAGAACGGGCCTCCGACGCTGAGTCCCGCCTGACCTCCCGCTACTCCTGCTGCGAGACTGACCTCTGCAACGAGGAGTGGGACGAGGAGCCGGCGGACTGAGCTGGGGGGGGGGGACCAGCCACCTAGCTGCCTCACGGCCTCAG
>NW_010400147.1:2835-3859 GCF_000710305.1 Buceros rhinoceros silvestris
TCTGTTTGCTCATGGTTAGCACTGATGTAGGATGGGCAGGGCCACCCCCGGGATGCCTGGCCTGGGTTTAGCTCCAGCTCTGGCAATAAACCAGGCCGCTGGCCGCTGACCTTGGCCTGTCTGCGTGTCGTCCTTCTCCAGGTGGGCACTTTGGTTACAAGCTCCTCAGCCTCGGCCTCCCGGCGAGGTTGGAGGCGGCTCAAGGACTTAATCTGGCGACTAAACCCCCCCAAGGCCAAGCCAAGGTGCTTTTCTCCTGGTTCCATCCCAGTTTCTCCTGCGGTTCAGGGCTGGGAAGTCCTTTGTTGGGATGTTCCCACCATCATAGGGCTGCTGGAGGCCAGGAGAAAGGCTGGACGTGAGTGTTTAATAGAGAAATTCTTTATTTCACCTGACCTAACCCCAAAATTCCTGTCGGAGTCAAAAGAAGTTGAGTCCATCCAGTGTAGACAATAAATGGTCCTTCAGGAGGTGCCAAGCTCCTGCTCTTGGCCTCGGATGGAACCTCCAGGAACTGCTCCAGCAGCCAAGGGGACCAGCGGTCGCAGTGTGGCCACACAAGTGGTCCTCACGTGGAGCCAGGTGTCTTCTGGAGCCTGGTCCAGCTCCCAACCTGCGTCTGGAGGAAGAAGTTTGGAGGAGGCTCCTTCCAGCCTTGGGACTGAGCTCCAACCTCGGTCCCTCCGGCCTGGTGGCTGGGTCCAGTTTGGGGGTGACTGGGGGAGCTCCAGGACAGCGATTGCTCCCCCGTGTCCTACCTGGAAGCACCAACAAGAGCTGGGATGTGCTTGGACTCGCCTGACGTAGGACAAGCCTCCCAAGGATGGTCAGCCCTGGGGTGGGATGGGTACCACTGGCCACTCCTGCTGGAAACCACCCGACTGGGGTTCATTGTCCTCTGATCTCCCTCCTCCTCTCCGCTGGTTTGGACCTCCCAACCTCTCCTTACCCCTGGGAGGTGGGACGTGTCCTGTGAGGACCTGAGGGTGGTTTCTCCAGGAGATGGGTCCTCCAGGAGATGGGT
>NW_010400148.1:0-200 GCF_000710305.1 Buceros rhinoceros silvestris
GTGGGGGGCGGCCCTCACGGCCCCTACACCGGCCCCAGGAGTGCCGACAGCAGCCAGTCCTCCGAGGGCGAACAGGGCAGCCTCAGCGACAGCCGTCAGACGGGACTGCAGCCCTCCGGCTGGGGAGCCCCAGGGCACCCCCACGGCCACTGGAGCCAAGGGACCTTCTGAGGGGCTGCTGGCCTCCACCCTGGCAGGAC
>NW_010400148.1:405-1360 GCF_000710305.1 Buceros rhinoceros silvestris
CCGGGTGAGGGGCACTCTGCACGCTGCTGAGGGTTGCATGGAGTTTCGCAGCCCACGAGCCTCAAATCACTGGTCCATGCAATCCTGCTGTTAATCTGAGGGGGGCTGTGCCCAGCACTGCAACGGCGATGCATGAGTTGGCTGTGCTAGGGAGCCACGTCACAGCAATTGTTCTACACGGCATAGGGTAGCATTGTTTGTGCACTGATGCAAAGCAAGTAAATAAACATCGAGAAAAAGCCTCTGCCCTCACGGTTTCATTTCCAGCCTAATGGGAAAATAAAGTCATTTCTGTGCTTAAGGCTCTGCTGACTTTGGTGTTTGCAGCAGCCCTTCAGACAGCTGCTTTGCCACAAGCAGCGTGCTGTGGTGGGGCTGATCCCGAGGCACGGCAGTATTTCTGGCCCCAGCTCATCCCTGGCCCAGCTATCACCTGTGGGGCTGCAATTTGTCCAGCCGGCTTGCACATCCCTTCTTTGGGGCATCAAGCCCCACTGGCGCCTGCCCAGGGCCACTGCCTCCCCAGGCAGTTTGTTCGTACTGGGTAGTCCCACAGAACATCACACCCCTTGGCTTGTCTACCTCCCACAGCAAGAAACCCCCACCGTGCCCTCCGGCACGCTGCCAGGGTGCCTGTCGGCCCCACCATCCTCCCAGCAGCATCATAACGCCTGGCCATGACGCCGCCATTCCCACTGCCGGCCCCTGCACGAGAGCCGGGCTGGGCTTTGGCATGCTGGAGCCAAAGTTAATCACTGTTTATGCAACTGCAGGTTTCTTTTTCTGTCAGAGAAGCTGCTAAAAGGGGTGCGCCCAGCAGCGCAACGGAGCAAGTGGCACAGTGGGAGCGGCCTCGAGCCTCGCAGGGAGGGGTGCCGCGCTCACGTGCGGGAGGGGACTCCCTGCTGGAGCCATTCCCGTGTCGGGAGAGGGGTGGGAGCAGCTGTGATGTCAG
>NW_010400148.1:1407-5687 GCF_000710305.1 Buceros rhinoceros silvestris
CCGTGTCGGGAGAGGGTGGGGAGCAGCTGTGAGGTCAGCCGTGTACCCACAGAATGTCTACTCCTCCCCTGCCCTTCGCGCAGCCGCACATGGGAAGGGGCAGGTCCCGTTTTGGGCCACAGGCTTGGTTCTTAGGGATCATGCGTGGATGACTGATGCTGGGACCACCAGGACAAGGATAATGCTGCATATCTCACTGGTGCCACCAGTAGCACCAGCTGTGGGGGCCCCACCTTGCTAGAGCGCATGCTCTCCAGCTGAAAGGGTCAGAAATTGCATGTGCTCACTATGCCCCACACTAGGGCATCAGGTCTTGGTACAGCCAAGGGAGCCGTGCCACGGAGCCTGGTGCCAGTGGTGTGGGGACACTGAGGTTTAAGCAGCCTGGGGCAGGGGTTTGCCTGTAGCCTCCCAGGCATGAGGCAGCATCCACAAGACCCCCAAAGGCTCAGGAACCTCCTGCGTTGGCCCACCTGACTCAGAGCGAAAGGGGCCCCAGGGCTGCTGGCAGCCTGGGCTGGGCAACTTGCCCTTGGATTTGCCACATCACGTCACACCCCAAGTCTGATGGGCCACAGAGATGCTCCAGGGAGCTCGGGCTCGGTGTATGCTCTTGCCTGGCAAATGAAGGAAGTGGTTTTGGGGTCTCACTACTGGTAGGACTGGGACTGGCCGCCCTGCAGCGTTTGCAGCACTGCTGCAAAAACCACTGGGTTAGCAGCCCCATGGGGAGCCTGGCATGGTGCCCAGTCCAGCCCCGCTCTTGATTGCATCCTTGCCCATGCCATTAAACAACATCCATAAGCAAGGCCCGGGCACCATCTAGTGGAATAAAAAGCGTTTTGCTGGGAACATTTTGTGCCTGTTGAATGAAGCTCAGCTCTGCCTGGAGCAGGGTGAGCACTGCTGCCCTCTTGCCCTTCTTTTCCAGAAGCTCCCAGGGAACCACACCTGAGTGGTGGGCTCAGGTATAAACCTGGCTAGTTCAGGTATAAATGGCCTGCATTTATGAAACAGTGCTACCTCCTTGCACAACTGCTGTTAAAGCACGTGAAATTCCTGTGCGCCAGCTCCGGGTCTACATCCACGAGGGCACATGGCATTTTGGGATGCTCACCCTGAGCCCCCTCTTCACCGTCACTGACATGCCTGGCTCTGCTGTTCCAAAACTCACTTGCTGAATAGAACAAGCAGCCATTGAACAGTCAAACTGCAACTTTCCCAAGGCTTTCCTCGGGTAATGGAGCAAAGCAGAGAGCTAGTTTTCCCTTGCAGTGAAGGCTGGGCTGATGAGCACTGGTGGGGTGGAAGCTGGAAGGGCAGCTCGCTGCCACCCCTCACACCCCAACATCCACAACAAGCTTGCAGCTGGGCTAGAGATGGCCATCAGGTCTGGGAGGTTCCTCTGTGTCTCTTTGGTCTTTGGCCAAAAGACGTATTTTGACTAAAGGAGGTCTGCTGAGCTGTGTATTTTTGGGGAAAACTTTAATTTAGACCTTTAATATATGTATGTATTTACCTCCTGTTCCCATGTGTTGTTTTTGTTTTTTAACACTGAAGGGCAGCAGTGATTTATCATTAGTTGTTTCTTCATACGGGGATGGCAGAGGCTGAGGCTGAAGTGCTTTAGGATGTCTCATTCCACCTTGTAGGTGAGTGAACCCAAGCAAAGAGTGATATCTATACAAGAGTGTTTTCTGGGGGTACAGAAGTGGAAAAAAATTGTCCCTAAAAATCCCAGCCCTTACAAGTACTAAACGTGGGGATGTGGCCAGGAGAGTATGGGTGCTTGTTTATTCAGATAAACATTGTGCTTAAGGAAGAAACATTTGCTGTTGTAGGCTATCACTGATTTCTAGAGCCTGAAAGCCCTCACATGCGAGGTGCAGAGGTTTTTCTGCAGCACCCGTGGCAGTGGAAACCCCACCCCTGCCAGATTTTGCCAAAGTGGATTTTTGTTAAGGTTGCTTTTGCTTTTGCATGTGAGGGAGCACGTGCAGCATTACTAGAAAAAGCAGGTGCTGGGTGAAAAGGGGGTTAGTTCCCCTCTGAATCAGATGAGCCAGATGAGGAGAAGGTGAGCAATGACCTTTAACTAGGGAGTGCCACAGCAGGCCAGCTGGGCGAGGGTCCGGTCAGGTCCTTTCCTCAAAGAACACAGAGCGGTGAAGGTTTTCCCGTGATGCCCCTTGGAGCAGCATCCTTACTACAGAAACCTGCTGAGCCCAGCCTTTGGGTGTACTACCCTTTGGGGAAGCCTCCTTATCTCTTCCAGGGGGAAGCAGCGGGCTGTGAGCTGTTCCTTATCCTAGGCACTGGTGCCAGCCCCTTCGCAGAGCCAGCCCTGCCCGGGGAGCTGCGGGTGCTAAGGCCATCGGAGTGGCATGAGACCAGCGTTTGTGCTTCCCGCTGTGGGGCTGGCAGCACTGCAGGTCCCAATGCCAGCAGAGGGGTGGGAGTGGGGCTGCGTCTCCCTGGGTTTGCTGGGCAGAGAGGAAGCAAGGGCCACCCGCCCTGCCTTTCCTCAGCTCTCCTGCCTAGGGCAGGCTTTTACCCGGGCAGATCAGGGAAACTGGCTGATTGCCCAATGCCTTTGCTGTAAAGAGAGGAGAGGGGATGACAAAATCACTAAACCTTTGCTACATGTCTTAAAAATGGCTCTCTTTGTAATAACCCTTTGTGGTTTCACGTCTTGTGGCTGCATCAGGGTTTGTATGACGAAGCGAGATGCTCTGCGGTGTGTGTGTAGTATGCTGCTGCAGCTGGACCTTAGACGGACATGGGCTTCCAGGCACCTCATAGCCATCCTCAGCTCCCTGGCCGAGTTATCACCTCTCCTGACCATCATGTAGCGTGGCCCCAGTCACCCCCCAATGCTTTGTTAATCTGGCAGTGAGGATGCTGTAACCTAGGTAATTTGGAACCTGGAGCCACGGGACTAGAGGACTTTAAACCCTTGGACAAACAGTGCGCATACCTGTCAACGGGGTTTTGAAAAATGGTTATTAACATTCGGCCTGTTTCAGATCTTAGAGGATAGAGAGACATTTTTACAAAGTGAAGGGCTTTCACATGTCTTGTGTCGTGACTTGCACAGCCCTGCTGAAGTGAGAATTAGACCATCCCTTATGTTGAGGGAAAAAATGCTTTTTCCCTAATAATGTGGGGGTGGAGGGCAAAAAAATTGAGGCTGTAAAAAGCTGGCAGAGGTTTTGGTATGCAGCTCCAGCTTCTGATATGAAGTTCCTCAGTTTTAAGGAAGATGCCCCTTTTGGGGGCATTTTTGCCACCACTTTCCTCTCCTTGCTTGCAATCTTTGGGCTGGTCCAGTTCAAAACTTGGAAATGCTCCTGTAGATTTGAGGCAGCTCTAGCTCGGACCCAGCTCAGTGCAGTGCTGTGGCTTGTGGACAGTGGTGTGCAGGGTGACTGCAAAGCTACAGAGTCCTTGGAAAGGTGTTTTCTTCTGTGGCGACTATGGATGTCCTCCAGACGGGAGGATGGCTGTGCTCTCTGGGAGAAAAGCTACAGCACAGGTGCAGAAAATCCACTGTTGTCTCAGGTACCTCAGAGTCCACAGCAGCTGTGGACAAGCTGTCCCACGCACATCTGCGTTTCACCTCCTGGTAGATGTGCTGGAGAAGGCTGCTGCCCACAGGTCTGGCACACCCGGGCACGTTACACTCCCCTCCCACCAAAAACCTGATCAAAGGAGAGTCTCTGGGTATGAAAAGTGCGTGTTTAAGGAAACCTGGGCGGATGGCAGTCCTACTTGACTTCCTTTGTAAATAAACATCGGAGGGTGTGCGATGCAATCGCACGTATACTTGGCTCCAGCTGGGCTGTTTCTCTGCAGTGTGTTGTTTTGGTGTGTCTTCTGGATCAGAAATCTGTAGGTTTGTTTTCGTACCAGCGACTCAACCACTGAACTGGTTAACCTTCTCCGCAGTCAGCGCTTCAGAAAAGCCAAACGCGAGCAACTCAGACTGTATGAAAACATCAGCTGCAGACTGTCCTGAAAGCCAAAAGAAAGCTGTAATTTACTGGAAGGGAAGGTCCTCTTTAAATTTACAGAAAAGAGCATATATAGAAATCTAACAAAAGCATGTAATGATTATCTGGCAGGGACCAGGGATGCTGCTGCGGGAAGCGATGATGTGGATCAGCCATCACATGTTAAACACAGTTTGTTTTGGTCAGCTCACGTTCCCACATCCTTGCTGAGGAGCATCTCTTCCTACTACCAAAACTGCAGAGATGCAGTTAGAAAAGCAAAAGCTC
>NW_010400149.1:0-256 GCF_000710305.1 Buceros rhinoceros silvestris
GCAGAGACATGGTCCAAGACAGAGTTACAAGGATGGGACGCTCCACTGGCTGGGGATTTGGTGCTCCCTTCCCCAGGTATCAGGAGCCGTCCAGGCATAAATGTTCCGAGGGGTTTTTGGGGATAATGGTACCAACCCCATTGAGTGTCCCAGGGAACAGAGGGGAGTTCTGAGCCTGTTCCACACTCGGACTAATTTCTCCGGGGCGGTGGTTGGTAAAAAGTCTTGTTCCACCCCAGTAACCCGTGGAGGGCTC
>NW_010400150.1:0-8849 GCF_000710305.1 Buceros rhinoceros silvestris
CCTCCCCACCGCAGCGCGGCCGGCTGTGCCCAGACGGATCAGGGCCGTGCTCCCCGGGGCACTCCGGGAGGCCAGCGCCGCTCGGGCAATTAGAAACATAACTCCCAGCCCTCCAGAATCCCCTAATCAGCATTAAATTGGGTGGTGCAGCACGTCCAATTGTACTTCTGCGCTCGAGAAACGATTGAACTTTTTTTAAGAATATTTCCTAGGTTTTTTATTTTAATTTTTGAGAGCGAGGGGGCAAGGAAACTGGTGGAGGGGGCAGCTTGAGAGCAAGTATGCAGCGCCTGTCAAATCATCATCTCCTTCACTTAAGCCGGCATGCCAGCAAAGGAAGCTCTATATGACACTACAGTTTCCTCCATCTGCCACTCAGAGCATTTCACGTGAAAATGCAGGAGGCTGGCAGCCCGAAAAGCTCCAAGTGCTGGGCAGAGAAAGCTTGAGCATCATTTAAAACTTGCTGTGCCAGGAACTTTGCTGAGCAGATATGACAGTTTCAATAACTGCCCTGTTTCCCAGGCTTTGTTCCACAAATCCTCAGCAAGCCTCATTCTGAAAGGCCCCTGCTTAGAGCTCATCCCAAAAAGCAATGAACTGCTCTTAGAAGGACTGTGTTGTAAGCACAGCCAGTTGACAACTTCACTGATGGCTCCCCTACAGGTGACTTGCTCTTTATGAAAAATAAATACAAACCACCACATTTTGTACCATGCATTATCTGTCAAAAATCACTTGGAGACTGGCTGAAATTCCATCTAGGTAACACTGCAACGATGGCAATAGTCTCAGGAAAACAATCAGGGCAGACAACAATTACACGTACTCCTGCCATTTGTCTTTCAAGGTAACACTTTGCGAGTGTTGGGGACTCCCCAGCTGGCAGCTGGGGAATCATGCCGCAGGAGTGCCCAGGAAGGACTCGCCTGCTCCTCCGCTCCTCTTTGGACTCAACAGATGAAGGCTCCTTTTGGAGGAAAGCCTTCTGCTGTGATCTATGCCTCCCCTCCTTCAGATGAGATTACTGTGAAGTGCTCCGCATCGGCTACCTGGGAATTGCAGCTGGAGCACAGAGGCGCTCCCTGTTGTGTGCTCTGACAGCACAGAACGTCCCTGCTCTCCTCAGCCCTTGCTGCCCATTCGTGTGCAGCGTTTAAGGCACACGGGACGTGCAGGTCATTGCTTCCTTCCCTGAAGAAGAGGCTCCGACAGCACATTTGCCATGACAAACCGTGAGGTCACTCTAGTCGCCAACAGCCTTAATCTTGTTGACTGCCACGGCATGCTAAGAGCTTGGTCAGAGCAGCATTCCCCCTGGGGATCCAGGACTGCGATAAAAGCTGTAGAGGGGTGCGGGAACTCGATAAGGTTTTTATAATTTGATTCTCCATTATCTGTTTTCTTATTTTGAAGTGAAACGTCAATTGAGGTCAGTCCTTGATGTAGATTTATAAGGCAGGAGTGTTTAGAGCGCTCTGCCTTAAGCTAGACTCACCTTAAGGTAAGACCCTTTTGTATATACAAGTATAGATAGACAGATCTGCGTAAGCTTGGTATGTCGAGGTATTTTTTTACCTAATAACCAAAACGAAGTTGCAGCATAAATAAAGTTTCTAAAATGCTCAGAAAAGCGCACTAAAGCTAACATTCACAAGTCAAATATTTCTCAAAGGACCAAAAATAAGTGAATTTGCATACTTAAATACCTGGATCTCTAGTCTGCTGCACAGCAGCATTTCCCATCTCTGCTAATGACAACCTAAGGTGTTACAAGGGAAGTGTAAAAGGAGTTATTTTTAAAAATACTTAAAAGCCCAAAACTATATGGTTTGATTTTAAAGGATGAAAAGAAGTTTAAAAAAAACCCCTCATGCTATATATACACAACAAATGCCACGCTACTGTCAGCTGTTGCACTACAGTAAACATCCCAGGGAATACAGAGGGTCATCACAAGAGCGGAATGAAACCAAGGTTACCAAAACTGTGTTAGTTAAATAGGGTATGAGTGGAGACACCATATCCTTTGCAGCTTTTGAAGTGATGTAGCAGGCTTTAACGTACAACCCCACTGAGCTTAATGGAAAATTCAATTATCTCAGAAACTAATTTTTGTCTGTCTGCAGACTCCGGATGAAAAACCACTGTCATTAGTACACCTTGTTCACATCACCAAGTTTTTCTTTGCCACTGAACATTTCACTTTCTTTCTAGAAGGAAGATATTCAACCTCCTGACTTGGCCGTTCAGTGACACAAAAAAATCTGTTATAAATAAAACACTGTTAGGACTAATGAAGAAAGCAACCCCTTTATGCTACTAGGGCTCTGATCCTGCAAACACACAATCAGGGTGGGAATCTAACCTCCATGCAAGCAGTTCTATTTCAGGTACGATCTTAAAGTGACTCATAAGCAAATCACCCTTCAATTCCTAAAAGGAGTAAAAAACCTCAGGGATTTAAGGCCAAAAATGGTTACTTACCAAAATAAACCCTTAAAGGATCAATTTTTAAATGAACGCAACAAACTGAACAGGTTTGCATGTAAATTTCGAGCAAATACATTGCATCATCAGAGAGTAACTGCTATAAATTGAGCAGATGCGGTACACCACAGTCATAGCAAAGATTGAAGCCTCTGCTTTTAGTTCAAGAAAATCAGCTCAGCCGTAACCATACAGAGCCACTGTGGTACTACCACCACAGAAACCTTCCAAATCCTACCCCGTTTCCTTCCAGACACCCTCCCCTCACCTCCTAAACAAAGTGATTCTGAGGACAGAGGCACAAACAAGGCAGAGACAGGGAGGAAAAGGGCCTCAAGTCTTGGCACCCTCCTACAACGGGTGTGAGATTCTGAGCAAAATAAAGCCCCCGAGTACGCCTGGGGGCTAGTGCCATTGCTCCTGCCAGTGCTGCTCTCTCACGCAAGCACTGCTCTCTTACCGCACGTGAACTCTGCCATGGCAAAAGCAAACATTTTTTCCCATTATGCCTTAATGTAAGGCTTACCTTGCACATCCCTTTTCCCTCTCCCACAGATGCTGGAGAAAAAAGGTCCTTCTGACCCCGAGAGGACTGACAAATGGAGATGGAGAGTCTCCTTCTGTCTTTGAGGTCACCACTTCTGATCTAGCCGTAATTCAGTAATTACTCAGTTCATGTGGCTCTCCAGCAGCATACATTAGCAGCTTGGGGGTGGGGAGAACAGAAGGATGACACCACTCCTGACCTCAACCACTTCTCATCTCCACACACCCTCTGAGCTCCCTCTGCCTGGAAGGGGGGAGGACAGCAAGTGATGCAGCTTGGGGGATGGAGAACAAATTTGCAAATACCATACACTGGAAAGACTCTGAGCGCCCAGTGTTTGTTAGAAGAAAGATGATTTCTGAATGCAGCTGGTGGAGTCCTCTGAGAGATGTCATCTTCTTTAGAAAAGGTTTCCTTGCTGATGAAAAGCACTGAACTAGCAGCACCAGGAGGCTGAAGTCTCTGCAGATTTCTCACAGGCACAGCACCTGTCCCCTCAAAGTATTACCCTTATCCTAATCTTTTCCCCTGTTACACAATTTCATGTCATGCACAGGCTCACCACCGCAGTTTCACGGCTTTCATCTAGAGGCACTTAGATGCTACGGGAATGGGCATTAGAGACTAGCTTGAAGATAGATAATACAAAAGATGACAGTAAGATTGAGCACCTACAGGTCACACAACCGGGGACTGAAACTTACATTCACGGTGGGACAGCTACATCTTTAAGCAAGTGTAAAGCAAGGGCAGCTGGCCTGTTTCTCTTTCTCCAAGAAAGACATCAGCATGGCTGCATTCATTAGCATTTCCTGCCTCTCTTCCTATCTAGCCCCAGGATTTCCCATACCTTCCTCCAATTTCTTTTACACTTACTTCAGATAAGAAGTGTTACATCTGACACAAGGCAGCAGCAGTATCAGACATCTCCCAAGGAAGTGCAGCAAAGACAGGGAGGGATCTCCTCTCGTTAATTCACAGATATTGAACTTTTCCCATTAAGACAGCCCAAGGATCTGTGTGCTGGAAGTATTTTGGACGAGCACAGATTCTCAACATACTGTCATGTCTTGGGTGTATCACCTGAAAGTGGCTTTTCTCCAGACACATGGAAAGTCTCCGTAAGCCAGAGTGCTAAGTCCTACAGCTCAATTCCTGCAACAGAGCAACAACTGGATTGAAAGACTCTGGAGCATCTCAAAGGAAGGAAAATGAGGAAGTAGCTGAAGGTAGGTAGCGTGACTCACAGTAGGAGAAAAATTAAATCACTTAATGGGAGAAAATCCTGCTCTATCTTTTAATACTGCAACACTTCTGTCCTCTCACCTTCCTGTTACAAGGAGCCAATTCATGAAAACATGATCTTTGTACCTTAAGACCTGCTCAGCTGCTTCTGCTTATTCCTTTTACCTCCTAGCAAAAAGCTACTTCTGGCAGAATCAAAATTAGTTGCTATGAGTGTGACTGTGACAGACAAAAGCATCTGAGTCCAGTAAAAAAAAAAAAAAAGATGGCGTGAAACAACAGAAGCTGGACTTTTGAGGAAAACTGGATCACATTTCCATGCCGATGTTCGAAGCAATAAAGGTGGAAATTAAAATACAGCCACACAAATATGATTCTCTAGCAAGACTGTCTCCAACAAGGCAGAAAAGGCCATCAATAAATCTTCATTATCTGAATTGCTAAACATATCTAAATAAAAGGAGAAGTTCAAATATTAGAAGAACTCATCTTTTTAAATGGTCTTACATAAAACCAACTCCGCCTTGCCTGAACATATTTTACAGAAAGGGACTTCTGTTTTCTTCTACTTTTGCTGGCCTTTCACAGAGGTTTTACTTGCTGGAGGTTTTTTTTTTTTCTGCCTACAGGGAAGTGGGAATTTCCGGGCTTAACAAGCTAAAAATCCCCATGACATATAGTCCCAAATTTTAGAGACAACTAAGATTTTGGATCTTACTTTGCTCCCTGTTGGTTTCCTCCCTGTTGAATCTCAGCTACTTCAACAGGAGAAAAAACCAAACACAGTCCATGAAGGAACTGTATTAGTTCTTCCAGTCACCTTGCTGCTACCATGCTCCAGTATTCTGCCACATGAAACAGCACACGAGAATGGCTTGCAGCAGCAGAAGGGCACCAGACTGGACCAAGACCATGAAGACTTCTACGTTCATCTGGTAAGAATGATGTATTTATATCAGGTAGTAGTAATCTAAGGGTCCACTGAAGGTAGACATTGCATGATATCTCATCAACTTCTTGTCGCAGAAGGTGACTTCTGCTTTTTCTGTGACCTACAGTGATGTTTTCTGGTCCCAATTCATCAGAGAGATTGGTTTATTAAAAGTAATTTTAAAGTTCCACCACATATATCTCTTATTGTTAACAAAACGTAAGAGAAAAAAAAAACCCAACTACTTCAAACATAACCACTTTAATTACTTTGTGTCACAAGACTCATAAAAATATAACCAGTGCTCAAACCCTCTAATTCTGCATTTCAAAAGACTTTAATGTCTTACTTTAGTGCCCTGCATTAAAGTCACACTCAAATCCAAGTCAGGATAGGGCACATGAGAACACACAGAACATACAACTTGAAACACAACATATTCAACTATTTGTGAACTGACATGTTTAGGGGTGGGGTATCATCATTCATGTCACCTAACCCAAGTGATGGCAATGCCTTAAAAGCTATCAGATAAGAGCGGTAACTGTCCTGGCTTAAGAAAACCATAATTTAATTTTGTAAAGACTGGACAGACCTATCTTTAGACAGTCCAAGGCACGCAGTAAAATCTTAAGTACCTTGTTTCTATTTCAGGATTCAAAGGATTCTTCTGACTGCCTACCAAAGTTCAGGTTCAAACTAACAAAACCTCTGCTTATGTATCAGGGCTTTCATCGTCCCTCTTGAAGAGATTATCTTCTGCAGCTGGGAATCCTGCTGGCACTCACATTTGTCCTGAGAGGTGATTAGGACTGAAGGCCCCCCATTTAACTTTCCTGTAAATGTGCTCAGAGTAATTAGACCTAAACAAAATACTGTCCTTTCATCAGGGCTCTGAAAATAAGGTTCTTAGAACATCACCAATCAGCACAGAAGCAAGAACAGAAGCACAATTCATGTCAAACTGCCAACTCCATGAGTCTCCACCGGTTTTAGCAAGTTTGAGAAATAGCGAAAGCACACAAGTAAGAAAACAAGCTATCCCAACGCAAACTTTCACGAGGAGCTGCAGCAAAGTGGTCCCCTAATAACCCTGGCTGAACCCAGATCTAATGAAGAGATGCTGCTTATTTTGGTGGAAAGAAAACATTTCAGTAGGGGTGAAATTTCACATTCCCTGGGGTACCTGCCCACAGCTCAGGGATATCCCCATCAGGGCCAAGCCCTTCCACAGCTGAGGGAGTGGGATGAGAGAAGAGACGACCACTCTTCTCTGAAACCAGCAATGCTTCAACCTCTTACAGTGATGATTCGTTCCACAGGCTGAAGATCAAGGTGTCGGCTTACTCCTAATATTGATGAAAAAGGGCAGTCACCCTATTTATAATCAGCTAGCATTATCTCATCTCAAGAAACAGTAAGTCAGGAGCTAGCCTTAGGTGATAAGTAGGGGGTTTCCTTAACAGTCCTCTTCATTGAGATTGAAAAGAAGTTTAAAAAAAAAAAAAGGCGGTGGTGGTTACAAGAAAGGGAATATGGTTAACAGGAAGGGGGCGGGGGGATGTGGAAACAACACACCAGTTAACGCTTTCAGCTCATTCTCCTTCACCACTGCCTGGAAATTCTCCACTGATATAAGCATCGCCTGCCTAGGGCTTTTTGAGAGACCCTTGCACATCCTCACTGATTACTTCCCCTACTCAGGGAGACAGACTGTCCTTTACCCTAAATGCTTTTATCCTCTTGATGAGGTCTCTTACCCAGCTGGATCCTGCCTCCTTCTCCCATTGCAATCTCTGAGCCTGAGAGAGACACCTGGGGACCTTCCACTTTGCTTAGGAAAGAGATTTAATCCTTTCATATCCTAGCATGGGGCTGAAGTGATGCACACCTCCTCCCTCCCCAAACATCTATGGTTACAGTCTTGGGCGATGGACATCCCCAGCTGAAGAGAAATCAAAGGAAAGGGTTTTCTCCACTGTTTTGTGCTCTTTCAGGAGTCATTTAAAAGCAGGTGTAGATTAAGAACTAAGGAAGACCCCGTAGGGGACAATCCTGCTGTACCAGACAAGACGATGAGGCTTAAAATCTCTTCCGTATCTAATCTTAGCTAAATCACATCCCCGATGTCCTCTGCCCTCAGTTTTGCAGGGTGCACTTCACTCACTGCACCATGCCTCCCCCTGCCCCCCCCCTTCACTCACTGCCTCCCACTTCCCAGGCTCACACGTAATGTCCAGTTCCACCTGGTCATCCCCCTCTTCTGCCCTCCCTGGGGCCAAAGGACCAAAGAAAGACCCCTCCATGGGTTGCCTTAATCCTGCAAGGGAGCTGTGGGGTGATTCCAGGCTTCACTTTCTAGGCAAGCCCACAAGCCAACAGACAGTGATGATTTTTTATCTTCAAAGCGCTTTACAAACTAACAAATCCTTACTTCCCCTCTGAGTAAAGAAAGAAGGGGGGAAAAAAATCCCTAAACATTACCACTGTGATGGAGCAAGGATGCAAATAAGCCTGAAAGTCCTTTCGTGTTGGAAGACGGGCAGAGGATAGGAGTCCTGATGTGTAGCAGTGCTTTCGGTTGTTTTTTTTTTTGTGGTGTATTTGGCTTTTGCACCAAAGACCTGGATTCTAATCCTGTTTCAGATCAGTATCTATCCTAGCAGTACTCTAGGACAGAGGCTCTCAAGCTATGGGAAGCAGGTCCCCTCCCTGAGGACCGGGGGTCTGAGAAGTAGATGGCAGTGCATGGGTGTCTTCCAAGAATCCTCTTGCCTGTTCAGACTGCAAAAGTGCTGCACAATTAATTATACATCTGTGCTACAAAAGATCAGCTCTGTAACTGCAGGGGGTGCTATTCATCAGCCTTGAAAAGCACTGGCAGAGGACAGCCAGGGTCCAGAGGCTGAAATAAAGAAATAACTAACTACAAAGGCAGGATGCCTCTGGGTCGTTAGGTGTGAAGTGCAGCAGCGGGACCCAAGTGACCCAGGAGCAGAGAGGAGCCTGGCGCTGCAGCTGGTCGGGATGCAGTGCTTTGCCCAGCAGCTTCGTGAATCAGAGCAGGAGTGAAGCCATCGGTCACTGGGGTGACGTGTAGGCAGAGCGCTGGCAGCAAGAAGCCTGCCTGACACCTGTGTGCACTTTTCCTTCCTCAGCCTTCCCCTTTCGAGGAGGCAACAAAACCACGTTCTCAGCAGCGAGTCCAGTCCAAAGTGGCTTCACTTCACAGGGGCAAATTCAGAAGGACCTCCTTTCCCTCATTCCTTTCTCTTGAAGCCCCCTTTCCTGGAGCAGGCGTTTAGCCAGTACAAATACACCACAACGTTAGGCATCCTTCCACTGTCATTCTCCACTATCCTTCCTCCTCCAGACACATACACTAATACAAAATGACGGCTTTCTCAACAGACTGAATGAGCAAAGCCCTCGCGCAGATCTTTAATTGTGTGAGCTTTACTCTCTCACTCCAGTCATATTATATCACAAAACTCAGAGCAGCCCACCCACTGCCCCCATCTTTGTCCAAATTCTCAAGTGAATGGTAAATTGGTCATAGGGAAAAAAAAAATTGCTGAAGAAGAAGGGAGGGGCAAGCTAACCCCCCCCCCTTTTCTTCTCCCCCCCTTTTTTTTT
>NW_010400150.1:9049-9369 GCF_000710305.1 Buceros rhinoceros silvestris
CAAAGATGGAGATACTAAAGAAGAAATCGTATCTCAAAGCCCTTGAGAATGTGACCCTGAGGCCCTGCCCTTCTCCCTCCTGATGCACCCACGCAGCACCGTGAAATGGCAGGCCCCCACCCCATCCACCCCCCGTGCGACTCTGAACCTGCAGAGCGAGAGAAAAAATAAAAACCCATCCAAAACCAAAACAAAATAAAACCCCAAACCACCGTCACCGAGAGATACAGGGGGAAGGGAAGGGGGTGGAAAAGCCCCCCCAGACACACATACACGCACATGCATAAACCCCACAACGCATTTATGTCGGTCTCGGAGCA
>NW_010400151.1:0-530 GCF_000710305.1 Buceros rhinoceros silvestris
GGTGACATCAAGGGTTTGGTGACACCAAGGGGTTGGCGGTGCCGATGGGTTGGTGACACCAATGAGTTGGTGACATCAAGGGGTTGGCGACCCCAAGGGGTTGGTAGTGCCGATGGGTTGTTGACACTGAGGGGTTGGGGACACTGAGGGGCTGGTGACACCGATAAGTTGGTGACACCAAGGGGTGGGTGACATCAAGGGTTTGGTGACACCAAGGGATAGGTGGGTGACATTGGTGAGTGACAGCGGTGGGTGGGTGATGGTGGTGGGTTGGCGACACCGTTGGGTGGGTGACCCCAGCAGGTGGGGGACACTGGGAGGTGGGTGGCAGCGGCGGGTGGGTGATGGTGGCCAGGTGACTCCACTGGGTGGGTGACACCAAGGGGTTGGCGACACCGTTGGGTGGGTGACCTCAGGTGCCGGGTGACACCAAGGGATGGGTGACCCCAGCAGGTGGGTGCCACCGACGGGCAGGTGACACCGAGGGGTTGGGGACACCGAGGGGTGGGTGTCACCTAGCAGCGGGTGAC
>NW_010400152.1:0-396 GCF_000710305.1 Buceros rhinoceros silvestris
TGGTTTGTGGCAATTTTAACTCGCGCTGGCGTCGCGGACAGAGCAGGAGACACCTCCAGCCAGGCCAGGGGCAACCTGAGGGAGCTGCGGATCCCGAGCCCCGCAGTGCAGAGCAGGAGGGATGTTCCACCCAGCACCGCGGCTCTCTGTGGAGATCAGGGACCCGGGAAGCAGCCTGGACCCTTGCAGAGGGCAGCTGGTTTGTGGCAATTTTAACTCGCGCTGGCGTCGCGGACAGAGCAGGAGACACCTCCAGCCAGGCCAGGGGCAACCTGAGGGAGCTGCGGATCCCGAGCCCCGCAGTGCAGAGCAGGAGGGATGTTCCACCCAGCACCGCGGCTCTCTGTGGAGATCAGGGACCCGGGAAGCAGCCTGGACCCTTGCAGAGGGCAGCGC
>NW_010400152.1:437-1332 GCF_000710305.1 Buceros rhinoceros silvestris
GGGCGCCGTCCCCTCAGGCCACCGTTGCTATTTTCCCTTGTTGTCCTGGCACCTGTCTGGGACTCGATATAGCCCGTCCTGGACCTTGGACCAGCGCTGAGCTTCAGAGAGGAAAAAACACCCCTGGGAACCCCCCATTCCCTGGGCCCGACTCTCTGCCACCGTCACGACCCCCTTCAAACCCACCCCGGGGGTCTCGCTTGCGGGACAGAATTACTAACGGAGCCGCGGAGCTGCGTGGGTGGGCCGGGAGCTGCTGGCGGCACGCAGAAACAGGGGGGTGAAACGAGATGTTTAATATATTGCAGAGGGTTTAGGACAGCCGGTAGGGCTCTGTATGATAAGAAACACTTTCCATATGCCAAGACTCCTCTGGTTTCCAGTCGTGGGGGCTCACAGCCACATCCTTGCCGTTCCCGTCCCGTGGAGCCTGGACACGGGCAGGATTTGGGCGGCTGGGGGACAGCAGACCACGGATCCCTGGGTCGGGGGGATCTGTTGAGCCGTAAAGGCAGGTTCTACCCGTCACGTCCCACTGGACCTGCAGTGTCTTTGGTTTTTTATTCCTCCGGTTCTGCCAAGGGCACAGAGCAAATGTGGGGACGGTTCTTGGTCACCTCGGCACGTTTCCTCCGCCGACGTGCACCTGCAGCGCACAGCGACTGGTGCGGGAGCTCCGGTTCCTTGCGCTGGGCTCTCGCTGATCCCCCCATGTTTTGACATTAAAAGTGTCTATTTTTGAAGCCCTCATTTCCTGTCATCTGTCTCTTTATCCCTTGGTCGGCAGCAGCAGGTGAGGATAATAATATCTCGCCTTCCTCCCACAGCTCCCCTTGCTCCGGGGGGTCTATATATACCCGCAGCGAAGGAGGGGAGGAAGCAGCCGCTGGCATCC
>NW_010400153.1:0-2340 GCF_000710305.1 Buceros rhinoceros silvestris
GCTGCCCCCCAGCCCCGGAGCTGGAGGCATGGGAAGGAGTTGGGTACCTTTGCTGTGCTGGTACTCGGCGCTCCCCGTGGCGCAGTCCGGGGTGCAGCTCACCTCGATTTCCTCATAGAAATCCGACTCGGTGTCCGAGCTGCTCTGCTGCCCTTTGCTGGAGGAGGGCTCCGGTCCGGGGGGCTGCTGTCCGGCCGAAAGCAGTGCTGCCGCTGCCGAGCGGCTCTCGGACACCGTCCCTGTCCCTGGCAGCACCTCCACCTCCTCTTCGCCTTCTCCTCCACCACCTCCTCCTCCTCCTCCTCTCTCCCGGGATGTCAAGGTGCCAGGTCTGGGGCTGAGGCAATTCCGATGGATCATCTTCTCCTGCGGCTCCGGAGCTGGGCTCCCCACTGCTTCTGACAGATTAGGCACCCTCTTGCCAACTAGAGCTCCAAGTTGTGTCCCTTCCAGAAACATCACCATCTCCTTCCTGGATTCCATTGTGGCTTTGCTTAAGGGAGGGGGGAAAAAAACCCCAGATCTCTTCTCCCCCTCCCTCCCGCTCCCGCCCCAGCCTTGTACAAACCCAGCAACTCTCTCCTGCCAATGCAGAGGAGTAAGCGGTGAGATAGGGTGACCTTGTGATGCGAGCGCTACGCTCTGCTGTGCTGCTCTGGGAGGGATCACCATTGCCCTCTTCTTTCTAAGCTGTCATCCTCAATGGTGCAGTCGTCATTACAGTACCACCGGTGACGCCACACATTGATTGCCAGTGGATAAATAGAAACGTCTGCCATGGGGAAGATGAAAGGAAGAGCCGGAGGTAATGGGCTAAAGGCGTGATGCACCAGGTGTAGGAGCCCGAGATGGAGAGAGAAGTGTGAAAAAGAGATGCATATGGAGCTGAGCTGCAAAGAGGTTGTAACATGCGGAGAGAGTTCCGCAGGGGAAAGCCTTGCCTGACAATTAAAAAGCCTTTTGACTGCTTTAAGCCACAACCTTGATGTAGAAGTAAGGCGAAGATCCCTAGCCGCATCCTGAAAGTGAGAAGATACTTACTCAAGCCTCTTCCTGGGATGCATTATTTATTGCTGGCAATCAGCTTCCGCGTAACTGCATGCATAAGGCTTTAGGAATCCTTTGCAAACTTGAGGATAAGGAAATGCGCTGCTGACATCTGAATACAGAAATAGCCTTGACTTCTTGTTCTGGTTCAATATCGATTCCTATTCGTATAGCTGTTATTGCTTTCTACTGACTGAGATGAAAACGTTAGTTTTTTGGAAACGCGGTTACATATTTATTGCATTTTCCAAATGAAAAGATACAAGTATTTCACTTTTTGTAGCTGTAGTTATTCTGGCCATCTGCTGTTCATCATTTACGCTTATTTATTCCTTCACAGTTTCCATTTGTTCCACGAATCTTGCGCTTTTTATGTCTCCTCCTCTATCTTCTTTTTGATTGTTTTGCATATATTATTATCTGCTTTCAGAAGGAAAAACTGCAAGAAGGTCGTCTGTCGAGAATAATTCAGGCTCAGAGAAATGCCAGTCATCAAGGCCAGAGCTTATGCTACCTAGCAGATGTTATTAAAACAGAAATGACAAGGGCATCCATTTGCGCATCACCTGTCTGAAAATAAGGGACCTTGTACCGTAAACATAGCGGCACACGTAGTCTGTTCAGCGTATTATGATATTTCTAATGAGTACGGCAAGCATCTCATCTCTAGTTAATAGTGACTCACGCGTGTAGCGTCAAGTCATTTTCACGTTTTGTCGTAACTAGGTTGTTCTAATTTTTTTCTCGGGGTGTTATTGGCTAGTCAGGTTACAAAAAACATTCAGCCAATTACGTTCCCAACCCGGTAAGGAATTTACTGGCATATTTGAGGTGACGTTGCTTCGGTGGGAAACAGGCAGCGCAGTAGGAAACACGCTGGGATTTTCTGTCCAGCCCTCCAGCAAGACGGGCACGATGCAGGGAGACAAACGAACAAAAACCCAGCATTCCCGGTCCTCTGGATGTATGGATTAAGGTGTGCTCCAAGCAATAAGCATAAAGATTTCAGGTGGATAAACCAGGAATTTTTACGGAGCAACTGCCACCAATCTCTCTTTGACCCTGAATAGGCAGGCGCGCATGTTTCCACGACATGCACATCATGCGCACACCATCCTCTGCATTGCCCTGCTTTCCATCACGCGTGTGATGTGCGCACTGCTCCGAAGCTTGCCAATTTCTTGAAAACCCATTGCTAAATTCCCTTTCCGTTCTTTCCCTCGACAGCCTCTGGACCGGTGTGTCCCCTTCCAGCTCCGGATGAGGACCAGCCGATCAGCCAGACTCTGTCTC
>NW_010400153.1:2461-4775 GCF_000710305.1 Buceros rhinoceros silvestris
GCTCAGCCAGACTCTGCTCCGCGGCCGTGCGAGCGCGGAGGCGGGAAAGCAGGATCCAGTCCGGCTGCTCGAGGAGCAAGAGATGAATGAATGGGTGCATGGAAGAGTGGAAGGATAGATGGGTGGATGCATGAATGGATGGATAAGGCAGTCCGGCTTTGCCAGCTGCCCGGCGGTCGCGGTGCGCCTGCTCCCGCTGAGCGGAGGTGGAGGGCCGGCGGTGATTCTGTTGCGCGGAGCAGCGCAGAACAGTGCGAAGAGGTGGGGCCAGGGAAGGCGAGGCAAGAGCGGCCGGGCAGCGCTGTGCCCGTGTCGCGCTGGTGCCGCTTCCCACGGCTGGCGGCCTCGTCTCCGCGCTAGGAGGGATGCTTGACCCTGGCAGCTCCGGGAGTGTGTGAAAGCCTGGCTTCCCCTCAGGCCCAGGGTAGCTCCAGCCTCCCGGGGAAGCTCACCTCCAACTTCCTTTCTAGCTCGGCCGAGTAGCCGTGTCGGAGGAGGCTGGCTGTTCTCTGTGGCGGGCGGAGAGGACTTCCCCACGACTACGAGTTTGGGGACAGCAAGAAGAGCGATATTCCTTTCTCTTTCTAAATAAAACAGTAACCGGGACCTGAATTCAGAATACGAGGGAGATCCCCAAGAGCAGGGTTTGGAGTCGAGTGCGGGAAAGTTAAAGGAAAATCCTGTCTCTGGTAGACCGGAGCCCTGGGGATGGTTCCCGTGGGTTATGCTGGCCGATCCTTACACATTTCATAATTTTCGTTTACGAGCCACTGGTGCCTCCTTCCTCACCCCATTCTTAATCCGTTCCCACCAGGATGCCACCCGTCGTGTACTTCGGGTCGGAGGTTTTGTTGAGCCCTAGATGATGGTCATTGCCACGGGCAGTCTGACTTATCCCGCATTATCCCGCAGCAGCACAGGCTGCAGTACATCCACACACGGACAGATGCACACCCCTGCACACATACACAAGTAGATGTTTGCCAAATGTAAACACAGAGAGGTAAAGATCAGAGTGGACTCTAAGCAAAAGAAAAGAAAAAGGAAGAAAGGCTCTGCTGGACTCGAAGATTTGGGGTCAATTTAGATTGGAGTAGTGAAGGCTTCTTAAAACGCCTGTTTTTACACCCCCCAGTAAGAGTACCGCCGTAACAGTCCCTAGCACGTCGATAAGCCGGAGCTTCATTTTGCCGGGAATGCAGGGTCCGGCGCTCTGCTTTCTGTCCAGTGTTTCCCACAGATCTGTCAAGACCGATTTGGAAGGACACTCCCTCATTTGGAATTGATTTCCAGGCAGATTGGAAAATGTATCTCTACGGGTTTGTTTGGTTGGGTTTTTTACTTTCCAGCTGCTTGTTTCAGAACGAGGTTTAAAATCTATTGTCTCTCGAGCACTTCGTCACAGCCAGGATGTTGTAACTATCCTCAAAACTTTTCAAACTTACTAATTTCTCCGAGTTTACGGCTTTTCTTACCGATATACAACCAAGGCGAGACCGGGGCGACCGCGTTCAAGAGGGTAATACACCGATTTCAGAGTAACCGCTGCTGAAAGATGCCCCGTATACGAAGAGCAAACGAAACAATCTCTTTCTAAAACAAGGAAATAATAGGGAGACATTATAACATCGCTAAAGTGATACGGTCATAAATCGGGCATTTTCCTTGAAAGTGCTAATCCTGGAGAACCAAAGACGCATCACCCACTCCTTACCTGCGGGATATTTATTTTGCTTCGCCGGTCAAAAAAGTGTCCGTAACTTTTGACCAATACTGTTCAGTTACGACTGTGAACCCCTTGGTGTGCCTTCAGTTACTCTAAAAAAACCCAAATCCCGTCGCCTTCAGAAAGGGAGGAAAGTTTTGAGATATCGCAGAACGATTTAGTGCCGTAAAAACTGATATGTGGTGCCAATGGAAGCCTATTTTTAAATTTTTAATGGGTAGTGTTAACAATAATGGAGTAATTATCACTGTTTTATTAAGGCTATTTTTTACGACTTGGGTAGAAGTGGAAGTTTTGCAGAGAAGAGAATAATAGAGGCATTATTCTGGGGTGTAAGGACAAGCTGGTACAATGGCAGCACATAACACCGAAGTGGCGTTGAGAAGAGAGATAACAGAGCTGTGAGTGGGACGCACCTAAGAGAGTATGTAACGATTTTTACGGGATCCGATCCAGGAAACGTTTCTGCCTCCGTGTAGCTCTCTGAATATCTGATGCCCTTCTCTACGGAGGGCATCTGCCTGCTCCGGAATTTTTTATTTTTTTTTTTTTTTTACCTGCTGGCTGCGAAGGGAGCTTTCCTGCCCG
>NW_010400153.1:4821-5656 GCF_000710305.1 Buceros rhinoceros silvestris
TTTTTTTTTTTTTTTTTTTTTTTTTACCTGCTGGCTGCTCAGAGAGCTTTCCTGCCGGCACAGGAGGCTCTGCATGTTGTCCCTTTTTAGTTCAAAAGCTGGGGCTGATGGCTGGGGGGCGATGAGTGTGCTGCACTCCCGAATCGCCCTCCTAGAACATTCAGGAGAAGTTTGCTCGTATAAACTAGATCTGCCGCTTTACTCATTGCAGCTCGTTGAGAGCCATAAAACCGAGGCAATATTTTAGTGTTAGAATGAGCAGCAGAAACTCGATCTGCGTGGCAAAGTTCCTGATTTGAAAGCAAAATAGTATTTATGGCGAGAGTTTAATTCTGTGGAAGGCGCAAGTAAATGAAAATAGTCAGTATTTCAGTGGCTCCCGTGACGAGGGTGGTTGAGGGGTTTTGTTGTTCTTTTTGTTGTGGTTTCTTTTGGTTTGTTTTATTTTAGATTTGATTTAACAAGAATTGAGCTGGCAGCTTTCCGTGTTGTTCACGAAAGGCACCAGCGGGTAAGGGCATCGCCTGAGACCTGGTTACCTACGCATGCTTTACAAAAACACTGCATAGTTTCAGGGTGTCTTTAAGTGTCCCAGAGAAGAGCCTTAAGGAAGTTGAGGGGGGTGTGGGGGTGGATGTAGCACCACCAAGAGAAACCACAGGAACGTCAGAGGTGAACACACAGTCTTTCATCGCATTTAGTGTTTTGTTCCAGAAGTGCAACGGTGTTTGGTGTTTTGCTTGTTTTCCTCCTGTACCCAAACCTGTCTCTTATTCCCACTGTATGCCCTCCCGTCGCCCCCAGCAGGAACTAACCGGGGAGGCGGGGGGGAGGG
>NW_010400154.1:0-12614 GCF_000710305.1 Buceros rhinoceros silvestris
GTGGGTACCTCGGACCCTCGACCCATAACACTGCTCAAAGCAGAAAGGGACAGAAGGCGCATGAGTAGTTGACTGGCACATAGTGAGCATTAACCACACTCAACTGCCTGAAGGGTATAATGTGCTTGACAACCATGTTATAATCTTTCTACATATCTGCACTTTTTTTTTTTTTACAATTTTTCTTTCATTTTAGCCTATGTATTTAAGCTGCATTTACATTTTATTAAGAAACAGCAGCTTCAATTATCAACATAAATCTTACAGTGGGCACCAATCCTGTAATTTTCTTGTCAAAAATCCTTCCCAAAGGGATATTTGGTAAAAAAAAAATAGAAGCAGAACACCTATTATACACTGAATCTGCCATAGCCTACGTATTTAAGCTGCATTTACATTTTATTAAGAAACAGCAGCTTCAATTATCAACATAAATCTTACAGTGGGCACCAATCCTGTAATTTTCTTGTCAAAAATCCTTCCCAAAGGGATATTTGGTAAAAAAAAAATAGAAGCAGAACACCTATTATACACTGAATCTGCCACTAAATATCTAACCAGAACTGCCTTTTCCTTCCCTCAAAGATGATAGCGCTGGGTTACAGGAACTAACCAACTTGTATTCTCTGCTTTTATTACAATTCAAGTCTTTCATAAAAAAAAAAAAATCAACAGGATGCCACTAATTAAAGTATGCCATACTAATTATTTCATGCTGCTACTTAAAAGAACAATTATATGAAATCATGTTTCCAGTTTCTTGGACTTTGCCACAAGTATTTTTACAAGAATTCAAACACTGAGATTAACAGATGTGAAGGTTCAAAGAACGCTAGCATTAGATGAATGCTAAACTCATGAAAGAAAGGTTTGCCTTTATTCCCACCTTAAACTTCCTGTTGGTAACATATACGAATATAATGTATCAAAAAACAGGAGGGAATGTCTTTAAAAGGAAAAGCTGCCGATATCAGGGGTACAAACACTGTACTGTTCTCCTTTAGGGGAAAACCAAAAAAGTTATGTGTCACTGGAAGAAAGTGCCTCAAATTTGAACCACGCAGACTAAGCCAGTTAAAAATCAAGGCCATATCTACAGTCAATCTAAACGTCAGCTCAGATGGATGTGGAAAACCCGATTTCCCACAATCTGTATTTCTAAATAGCAATTTATCCCTTTTCTTATAAAAATGCTGCACTACAGACTGTGTCTAGCCAAGTGCCAAAAAGACAGCAGTCTCTTGGCCCCATTTCTTTTCCATTTCACAAGTAAAGCATTTAACACTGACTTTCACTCTTTACATTGTAACATAAGATCTGAGTGGCTGGACTAATTGTTATCAAAGTTTTTAGTAAAATGCTTACAAGCAAAACCACAGTTCTAAAATCAGTGTTGGGTGATTCTTGCACACAATGTACTTCATCAGAACATAAGAGCATTCCCAATTACCCAGTTTTTCCACTACACATAAAAAACCTCTTTCAGAAACTTTTCAGAAAGTGGGAGGGATTTCTTTGTGGTTTTGTTGATGCTGACTGTAAAGATGCTTCATAACACTCTTGCTCTAGTAGGTAGAAATCTTTCTTTAATCCCTTGGTTAAATACATCCCTGAGCAGTAAATACTTCATTCTTACTGTGCTTCAACTGCCCTTTAATTCAATCCTGTCTACATAATTCTTGGGATTTTATCCCTTTGTCATGTAGATTGGAACCTTTTTCTTTTTTATCTCTTGGATAACATCCTCTTGGATTTCACATTCTTGTTGCTGTTAAAAGTCAAACTAATCTCATTTGGTTTTCCCCTCATAAGATTCACTCATCTTTTCCATGTCTTAAACTCTAGGTAGAGTTCACTCTTTTTGAATGCAGAGACCCAAACCATACACACTTTAGATGCAAGCAGACTTTAAACACTATTTCAAGCACGCACTACAAAGCAATGTTGCACCATATTACGGGGTGGAGGGTTGCAAATCACTAAAAGAAAAAATCTAAGTATTTTTCTGAAATAGCTAACCTAACCTATTGGGTTCACATCTTCTCACGGAAAACCATTTTCAAGCAAAAACCACCAAACAAGGAATATCCACAGAGATCTTGTCCCATTCACTTGCTTTCTCTCAACCTTTCCTATTTTTTAATATTCTTACTCTTCACATACTGCTTTTGTTCAGCCTGAGTAAAATAACTGATCTCCTAAGCTTTGTAGCCTGCAAGAATAGGGCACATTAAAAAGCAACTATTTTGAAGTTTTCTTTATAGGTGTTGCAGTCTTCCCACCATAACCAAAGAAATGAAGAAATTATTAATGAAGCCAGCAACGCTGGGCCTATTTGGATTTTCTGAAAACAGCCAACTGTGTAATAACTGAAATTTCATTTTTTTCATCTCCTTTTCAGTATAAAGCACAAGAGCCAACATTGCATTTCACTGATATTTCTGAAACACTGATTTGAGAATAGCTTTAGTCAATTTCTCACTTTGGACTCAGAGCAGATCTTTGCACAGGGAGTTTTATTTACAACAGCTATTCATCTCTAACAACTAAGCATTGAACATATAGTCTAGAAAAATAACAGAGGTACTTCTTTTACCTATATCCTGCCATTACTTTACACAGTCCTAACTGTGGACATTTTCATAACTACACGAAAAGGATGACACCTTTATGAACAAAAATGTCAGGCAACAGAGGTGTTACAGTCCTGAAAGTGAGCCAACCAGCATTTGTACGCTAAGGAGAAAAATGAATCATCATCATGGCTTGGCTTCGCGAACGAAGATCTGGGAAGGGCTTTTCCCGCGCTCACTGCAAGCAATGAGTGCACCCTTCGGGCCTGTGCGGTGGATTTTTTAGGTGAGGCTCAGCGTGCGCAGAACTGGCTCCACCCTTTACACCTGAGGTTCATCTGCCAGGGTCTAGTGAGCTTGGACAGTGACAGCGAAGTCCTCGGGTCATAGGTTTGGTTAGAGTGTCCTTCTCTTAGATGGAGCCTTACAAGGCTAAACGAGCTCCTTCTGCCTGGGTTTGGAGTCAGAGTTGTCCTTCTCCTAGGATGGTTGCTCCAAGGCTAGTGAGCCCATCCTGCCCGTGGACACACTTTGTCTGACCCTTCAGTTGAGACCTGTCTGGCCTGGGAGACCCCACCGGAGGCACATGCCACCACCAGCACAGCTCTCAATCTCACAAGGGCACGCAGGCTCCTTCCCCACGACAAGGGGGTGCCCATGAAAGAGTCGCTGCTCTACCTCCGGACATCACAGACCCGGGCACAGGGCGGCCGGGGCCTGCCAAGAATGGGAGTCCTGGAGGGTGGAGAAAAATGAATAGTTGGAATGTAACAGCACTGTTACATCAGTTGATTAATGCCCACCCAGGATTACCGGTTTATTGAAATGCATTTTAAGGTGCATTTAATGGTTCCAAATACTGATCTAGGAATAGGTCCACGTCTTTCCAGTAACTTCAATACCATAAAATGTGACAAGCAGGGCTCTCACTTTGGATCAGCAGAGCCTGCAATTCCCCTACATGCTCCCACTGAAAAGTAATACCTCCATTTCTTTTAAGCACACACTGGAGAACAGGCAAGCAAGATGTAACCAAAAAGCAAAGCACTGAATGCATCATTCTTACCATGAAACCACTGTGATATTCCCTGAAAAAGAAGTTTTTTCAATTTACACCATTACATCAATCCTTTCGTTTCCCTGCTTTAATTGCTATTGGAGTTCCTGTTCCTAATGAGAGATTAAATTAATAAATGTCCTTTTACCAAGAGATATTTGAGTAAAGCAAGTTACACTTTATTTATAAAGTCTGATTAGAAAATGTACAGAGTTTTGTGGGCCATGGCTTTTAAAGTTAAGTTGGAGGCATCCACAAAACTTTTTTTCCCCCCAAGTTTGAAAGACAACCTTAAAGTAATTTTTGTTGCTAAGACAACATGAATCACAATTATATTTCTGTCATGGTTACCATACTATCAGGAAATGTCAGAAACCAATAATTTACTGTACACCTATACTGGGGAAAAAATTAGGATAACCACAGAGAGCCTGGAGTTTTAAGCCACATCTGTCTGTCTCTCTGAAACAAGAGATTAAATGGGAGCTGTACTAAAAATGTCTCAAATCCAGACTGATCTTGTGCTTGGCTCTTATACTGAGAAAAGATGTAACCCAAACATTGGACACTACAGACGTTCAACTTACACAGTACTCATGTCCTGGTCAACTGAACAGGAGTTAGCTGCAGTATTATAGCAATGCACAAAATAACCAAGAAGAAAAAAAAAATACAAAACATTTCTATATCAGGTTGGTTTAAATGGTCGGTTTGCATTCCTTACTCCTAATTCTGGACATATAGGATTAGGTCAGAAAAAAGTTGTAATTTTTTTCAGACAAAAAGACTTCTAGAAAGATATAAGATACCTTACAGTTATTTAAATACTCTGCCTGGTGGGAATGAAAAAAGAAAATACTGGCAGGTATTGTGCTCCAAAGATATTAAAACTGAGTCTTTGTTTTAGTACCTAAAGACGTATTTCCCAGGAGATACTAAAAGAGACTAGCTCTCTGAAACAACCACTTTTAACAAAAACCCGAAAGCGGCAACAGTAAGAGTCAATGCTCTAGTTTCTTAATCCAAAATTAAATACAACTCTTCAAAACTGCCCTTGTACAAGCCATTTACTTTCAAGAGACATAGCTTTACAGTCAATCTTTGCTGCATGAACACAGGCTACTGACTTGACCAGCAGCTAGCATAAGTAAGTCCTGACCTGGTTATTCATTAAATTAGCTAGAATATAAATTTAAAATAGTAATATTTATATTGAGCTACATAAGAGGCTGACATTTACATAAAACCCCAGTCAGTAGGCAACGTTCCCAGCGTAAGAAAGTGTTTTAGTTTTTCTTTCCTTCAGTTCTGCTTTCTGCTGAGACGTTTATCTCATCTGACACTAGCAGATACTGGAATAGTCCGAAAGAGCAGAATCTGGAGCACTGACTTCTACAACCAAACCTCACTCCGTAAAAATCATAATATCCCACACCAAACTGTTAAGTTGGACACTGTATTTTCCCTTAAATAAAGCAGTAAAGCAGCTACAGGAGTATTTTTATTAATAATGCAAAATGAACTATGACCCAGTGAGCAACAACACTATATTAAGAAACAAACACAACAGTAATAAAGCCTGCTTCATTACTCATTTTGTCTTTGAAATGGCTGGATTAATGCTGGGAGATATTTTCTACACTGGGATGATATTGAGAAGAGCACAACAACCAGGACTGAGAATGGCTGAGATGCGTCTGAAGGCAAGCTCATCTTTGGAGATTCGGATGTCACAACTTGGCAACAACAAACTGGTTGGAGGTGATCATACTGTATTGCAGAATGAGTGAAGCAGTGGGGTCAGGCAGGTACAGAGACAACATGGAGAATAACATGATGATGTGAGGGCTGCACAGACGCTGGACTGGGACTCAAGACTGTAAGAAGGATGGATGGCTGTAAAGGCAAAGACTGTAAACATTAGGTAGAGCCGAAAGTAAAGAGTGACTGGAAGGCCACTAGGGAACCAGATACTCGAACTATATTAAAGTGACAGTATTTGATGATAATTGTATAATTCTGCAGATAAGAGCTGCAAAGATATTAGATGTTAACTGGTTAAGCAGGGTTGGGACATGTTCGGGAGATCTGTACCAGCTCAGAGAAATCACTGTCACCCTTTTCTTCCACGACAGATCATGTTCCCTACAAAAGAAGGCCTGGCATCTCTGATCTTTGGCGGCAGCTTCACTGGCACATCTGAGAAGAAAAAACAGATGCAGGAAATGGGAAAGTGTGGGGGGGACAGGGGCTGGTCTGAGTTACTTGGGAATTACCATTTCCAGGGCTGTTGAGCAGTAAGAGGAAGAGAGGATTAGGAAACAAAAGGACAGTGAGGCTCTCTTCCTCTCCAGCTTTGATCCTTGTGCTCAGTCATGTTTTATGCCAGGCAGGAAGAGCACCTCATTGGCTGTGGACCATTGGTTTTGCCATTTGGTAAAGAAAAACAAAATTTAGAGAAAAACAGTGATAGTGCACCAAAACCAAAGGAGGTCTCTAAGCTGCACTGCAGGAACCAAATCAACTGCTAATTTAGTGAAAATGTCTATGACTCAAAATTACATATGTATAGCCTATATTATTATGTTAATATATTGACACCTTTTATATATGGTATATATTTTATTTTTATGTATATTCTTGTGTTGGTAATTCAGATGTCAGACATACTGATAAAGGAAAATTGTACTTCACCTTGAGGCTTGTCTGTAATCACTGTCAAACATTTCACCTACCTGTGGCATGAACACAATACAGCAGGCTATTCTACTCCAAAGTTTTACCTATGTGGACAAACAAATAAAACAAAATATCCTTCTGGATGATCATGTTAATAAAAAAAAAATGTATCTAAAGATATAGTTGCTTTTTGTGTTCTTGCTTTTTAAAAATATTTAGTCACGAAAACAAACGTAACTCATTCTCTTCATAGTATGGCAGACAGTTTGCCTCCCCATTCTTGCAGTCTTCTCCAAGTCACCTCCTACCGTGCTTAGGAATACAAACTTCAAATTAATTTCCAATTCCAGATTCAGTGTGAGGTTGAATCTGATACTGATCAACTGCATGTTCAAATGTCTGAGAGAAGGGAAAAAAAATCCTTATTTCTATAGGGCTATCAGGAAGCAAGAAAGACAGCATTTGTCAAAAGAAGCCACACTCTTCAACCCTGTGACAACTGAAGGCCAGTATTACACCACCACAGCTGACAGTGTTCCTAGGCTTAGGATTCAAGTCACCTATTGAAAAACCTACTTAAGACATTAAACATTATACATTTGTTTCAGATCTTCTAAATGCCCATTTCTTTTACAATTGTTTCTACTTAATCATTTGCATAAAGCATAAACTTTATAATGCTAATATTGAATCCAACTGCACATGAATGGCATTACACAAAGAAAGCCACGTCCTAGCACTTCCTTAAACGTACAACAGCATGGGCACAGAAAACTATCATTCAGTGAGTTTTCCTCTCTGAGGAACAAAGAATTAATTCTGCTATTACCACCTGTGGTCTGATTTCCCATCCCAGAGCACGATTCCTGAAAATCTAATGAAAAACAAAAAAAATTTCAAACAACATCTTTGCCACTCCTATACCTTCCCAACTGGATTTTAGTTCTGGTTGTAGTGAAAATGGTAGAGCAACTTGAACATAGCCGCAGTGAAGACTTTGGCATCGTTCAGTGGCTACAAACTCTCCTAAAAACAGGGCCTGGAGAAGTTCTATTAAGCCAGCTTGTGTATTTACTCTTACATAAACCTCAAGTCATCTTGATCACCTATACCTCTGCATCCAGAGTTCTCCCAGTTTGAGCTGTGAATCACATTAGTGGGAAAGCTCTCTGGAAGATACTAAGAACCAACGCCCTGCAGGGAATTGCTCTGTTCCGTATACTCTCCTCGACCAATGCACATTGCAAAATTTCTCAGTTATCCAAACACTAAAGTAAGATCCTTACCAAAGAAAAACTGATTCGCTGTAAGAGTTGTTAAAGTGATTGTGGTAGAAAACACCATCCTTCTAGACAGTGGAGAAGCACAAACAAGCAGCTAAGCGAAATTTCTTTGAAACAGCCAAACACAGGGGGATGTTTCAGCCAACAAGCTGAACATTACTCATAGGAAGAGTGAAGGCAAAAGCAGTCCATGGTACCTGCTATGAGAAGCGCTCCCCCAGCTAGCATTTTGGCACTCTGCCAAATGAAACATATGGGTATAAATGGAACTGAGAAAAGTACAAAGGACTTTCATTTCTCCTTTACAGCCTCTAGAAGATTTCTGAACTATCCTCTCCACTTTCTCAAAATAACAGCATGCTTTCTTGATAAGATTCTACAGTGTATACACAGTTACATATATATATATAATGCAGTTAGTCACATAGTTTCTAGTGTTTCTGTCTCATTCTATACTACAACACAATCTGTGAATAAAGAAAAAGCACCAAGGAAATACTTTCAGAACAAATCTGAATTACAAAGCACTCCATACACATTAACTTCAGCCTTCAAGCATGAAAATTACATTTAACAACTCTCTATGCAAAATTAGGAGGAGAAAAAGGAAAAGCGTACTCGATAAAGTCAGTACTTAGAAATGGTAAAAAGAAATGTTAACGGACTATTTTCCTGAATATTCATAGTAAATCTTCAGAAAACCTGCAGCTAATAGCCTAAGAGTTCAGCAGCCTGAAACGTACCTAAACATTTAAAATAAAGCTTTTAAGTGTCCTGTATGATGGGCACATTCAAGGAAGATATTTAAATAGCATGGGTTTTGGGTGAGTTATTAACTTCAAGAAAAAGTACTCAACTACAATTTTAAGGATAGTTGTCCTGAGTCACTTATACTTTAAGAAAACAAAATATTTAAAATAACCTTTTAAAGGATTAGTAACAAATCCCTAGAGGAATGCAGCCCACCTCAGTCAATTTTCAACCTTAAAAGCAAATTCTGACATATCCAGAACATTAAAGACAACAATGTTTATATCTTACATAGCATGTTAAATGTGAGCTGTTGGCTCTGCCTACTGGAGCTTATAATGGAATGAAAAACAGGTTCAAGAAGGACAGTACCTTATAGCTGTTGAGGATGAGATTTAAGGGAGTGAAGAACATGAACAGTACAAGAAAAAGTTAGAAATATATAATTGTTTGATCAAAAGATAAAAGTGAGAAGTGTGGTTTTATTTTGGACTTTTAAATTGCTTTAGTTAATTTATAATCATTTTTAGTAGCTAGTTTAACTACTAGCTTTTAAATTACTATTTAAGAGGTTCTGGGGTTCTAGTGAAAGGATTAGAACACTGACAGAGAAACAGATCATAATTCAAAGGTCAAAAACAGAGAAAGGAATGAGTGGGGAGAGGTAAGAGAAATACGGAGTGCTATGCAATCATGAGGCTCAGGAGCTCTGTAGATTTGTGCAAGAAATAAATAAAAAACAACAGTAAGAGAAAATGAAAGGAATGGATCTCTATGATTTGAGAAGATTATAATGCATAATACCACCACCACAAGCAAACAGAGGTTTGTGTGGTTTACACATATAAATGCAAATGATGATGAAGCATCAAAATTAAGGAGAATAGCTGTTTGAAAACAAGGGAAAGGAATCATCATTTTTGTTATTATTGTTTCTAGCAGCAATTACTATGTAACAGGGAAGGGAGTTCAAACAGCAAAGAAAAATAGGTTATGCCAGGAATTAATAAGTTTTAGGGGAATCTGTGTGCCCAGAAATATTATCCATCTTTTTTGCAACTTTATCAGTGGATCTAAAAAGAGAGATTATTTTTTGCACAAGGCTTGTTTCACAAGTTAAGACAGACCTGTACGGAGAAGCAAGTGGAAAAACAACAGCAACAACCTATAAAAAAATGGGTAGCTAGATTTAAGGAATTCAACTCAGTATGCTCCTTCACCATAGGAAAGCTATTTTTCTCCAGTCTGTAAGGCTCTAAAGTATGATTATTACAGTTTTCCTTCCAACAAATTAAATTGCATTTCACAAGGATGCAGAAATACTGAGGGGAAAAAAGCTACTTATATTCATATAAAGAAAGAAATTTAAGCTCAAATACAAGTACCTCACCTTCTACTACTCAGGAATGTGGTAATACTTACTGTTAGGCATGGAAGCTCCCTGCTAGAGGAACCTAAGTTTGCATGTTCCTCTCCAATTTATTACAACATGCACTACCTTTAATTACCACCTCCTCCCTCCTGTGCCTTCCTTTCTCCCTCCTCCCATGGCTACTCCACGCAGAAATTGCTCAATCACTTCCAAGATATCAAAGTAGATTGGGACCTTTACTGTCAAGACATAACATTAATCTCACTAGAAATTTACGCTGTTCAAGTAGCTACATCCATCTCTGTTACAGCACAGGTCAGCTATCAAACATGACTTGAGAGGTAGATACAAGGAACTAGAGGCTTTGTTCTGTTTTCATCCTTGCAAAGGACTATCCAAGATTTTAAGCAGGCTTTCCTCCAAAAGGGTTTTCAAGGCTAAACTACCCTTCTGTATCATTAATACAAATATGGCATAGTTTCCAAATGCTAAAAGGCAATCAATATATGGACTTCTCCACTTCATGTAAACAGCTATTTGAAACAAAACCCCTCAACCTAAATTAAGGCTTCCATGAATAGGCTAAAAGCCTTCAGTGGGACTAATTAGACAGAACCACTAGGCCTTGAGGCTCACAGCTGCTCACCGGTCCCGTCTGCAAAGGCTGAGAATTAAATGCATGGTTAGAGATTTAAATTGATTAACGGGTATCACTTGTCCCTTCTCTACAGGTAGAGCCCAAATCTCAATCTTCTTATTTTCTAATATACCATTATATGACTAATTAGTAGGCATTATGCCAAATATATCAGTTCAGAGGAATTTTTAATGGCAATTAATCTGTCCTTATTTTAAATTCTTCCTTTAAATAAACAGGAAATTCTCCCTCAGTGTTTTAAAATCAAAAGATAAGTAGTACTAAAAAAGGTCTATTAAAAACAAACAGGTCTTTTCCTAAGAGACTGTACTGCAAATTGTCAGTCCTCCACACGTTACATAGGAATTCTAATACTAATTTGTTCTACAATTTTGTGATTGCTTCAAATATTTAAAAGATGGCACACCTGCATTAGGAACAACACAGTCAAACAGCACAGAACTTTATAAACAGAGCACTGGAACAGGCTGCCCAGAGAGGTTGTGGACTCGCCTTGTCTGAAGACTTTCAAAACCTGCCTGGACATGATCCTGCGCAACTCACTCTAGGTGAACCTGCTCTAGCGGGGGGGTTGGACTAGCTGCATCTCCAGAGGTCCTTTCCAACCCCTACAATTCTGTGATGAGTATTGTAAGAAGTCAAGCTACGTAGGACAGATTGAACACTATTTGACTCTTCTAAAACCAGTGATAAACAGCTCACTTTCAAGATTGTTAGGAAGGAAACACTGGGAAAAGACTAGGGAGTCTTTATTTGCATCAGCTGCTTAAATCTTTCAACAGAGCACACCATCATTGAGAAACATTACCATAAAAAGAGCAATTAAGTTAATTCATCAACTGTGAAAATGATGATCTAAAAAAAATAAATGAAGAAGAAACTGGTGTAAAAGACTTAGAAGAAGGGAAGAAAAAAGTCTCTAAAGTATTTCAGCCTAAATCCAGTATTTTATCATAAGGAAAAGACAAAAAACAATTGGGCTTTAAGGAGAACTCGAAGCTCTTAGCAAAGACTATGTACCACTCAACCACATGTTCTTCTTTCAGCTGAAGAGTGATACAGTGAGAAGGCAGTCAAGGTCTTCTCCAGATATACCCCTAGATGAAACTACTATATATAAACACCAAGTGCTTGACCTTTGCAGAGAAACAGAAAAAAAAACACCCAAGTTATTCTATTAGCTACATATAAACTCTACAGAGCACAAATGACTCAATATAAAATAATACCTTTTTTTTTTAAAACATTCTAAGCAGAAAATGGCATAGAACCAAGCCAAAGTCAGATCTCTTGTTTCTTCGTGCCTTGCCACTTCAGTCACTTCCTTCCACCTGGAATGAAGACAGCTGTCTTCAGGGAGTTTACGCCCTTTCTTTGAAAACCACACAAAAATATTTTTTCTGAGAAGAATCTGAGGAAGGTGATGAGGGGTCCCATTTGTATCAGTAATTAGAGAAGCCCCGCAAATAAAGCAGCCTCCACTCCAGGGGCTATTGATCAATTTTACATAAAGCAGTTAAAACAACAATTTTAGAAGAAAGCAATTGTGACTTGCTTATGAAACCCAATCTGGTAGGTCTAAGAGAGGAACATAACATGTTACTAGATTGAATGCCCTAAAGACCATAGGAAGAGGAGGAGGCATGAAGAAGGGCACAGAAAGTTATCTGGCAGCATTTAGGATTCCGTGTGACTGGGAAAGAGATGGTGGAGATTTCAGAATGACAGTTTCAGACACCTTTCCACTTCAGGTATCTAAGTACTTTTTGGATCCTAACTTTAAGCTCGTTGCTTATTTCAACACTAGAATAGAGGGAAATACTTACCCACCTGTTCACGGAAACTGTTAGCAGTCCAGTCTACTAGTATCTGTGTAGGGCTACTTAAATTCTGCTAAATAATGGACAACTAAACTAAAACCCCCAAACCAGTATGTTAGGTGCTGAATCTAATCAAAATTATAAAACAACCATTTTTTTTCCCTCTTTTTCATGATTCCATGCTGGGTTTAGTGCTATTTAGTTAATGCTATGACACTAAAAGGATCAAAAAGCACTTTTCAGAATATCCAGAAATCACCAAGTCCCAGCAGGAACAGTTGACCCAGCAACACAGATTCACAAAGCTTACCAGCTGAACAATTAACATGTTGGATTTTTTTCCTTTTCCCTTTAGTATTGGTATTTAATCATCAGTAAAAAAAAAAAAAAAAAAAAAAAAAAAAAAAAAAAAAAAAATTTTT
>NW_010400154.1:12630-30005 GCF_000710305.1 Buceros rhinoceros silvestris
CCCTTTTCCCTTTAGATTGGTATTTAAAAAACAAAAAAAAAAAAAAAAAAAAAAAAAAAAAAAAAATCAAACATCATAGTTGTAATCTGTACAAACAGCTGTACTTACAAGTCAACATCATGATTTCACAATTGCTTTGTTACATAGCTTTATTCCCTGTGCACATTTGGCATTTTAAACAAGCTTTCTCAAAATAGCAAGATGCCATACTACATTTAAAAACAAGACTAAGATGGTTTTTGATTAAAAAAGAAAATCTGATGAATTAGCAACAATGTTACAGCAGTCTACTCAAGACAGATTTCTATTTAAAAACACAGAAAAGTCTAAAACAAAGCTGAAAACTTCTTAAATACAAGTCAGGATACATAGCTTTAAGAATGAAAATAAAATCTCTGCCTTTTCATGCTTGAAGAGGGCCATTTTTCATCTAGTTGCTGTATTAATTCTTAATTGACCATGCAGCATTATCAAGAAAGTACAATGTTTGTACTTGTAATTCTCCAGAAAGTCATCTGTTAACTGATGAAGAAAGGCGCAGGAGACTAGGATAAAAGCCCAGCTCCTGGAGCTTTGACCTTGTATTATTTAGATGAACTGAGAACAACTTCTGTACAAATGTTTAACTACTAAAAACCTCTACGTGGAAGAACGTCTTACTTGGAGATAAACTGATAGCATAGGACAAACAAATTGTTGAATCAAACAAGTTCCTAAGTTACTTTGAAAAACATATCAGAGAGTACACTGGTTTTCAATTAGGTACAAAAAAAAAATTAAAAATCAAAGACTTTTTTCACATGTGAGACTAGAGTACTCCAAAACTAGAAAAAAAAACCACACAGCATTTTTAACAGTCTTTTCGTCTAACAACATAAGCTAAATATACTAAATAATATACACTCAAGCTGCCATTCTATACGCTTTACACACAGCACAGAGAATGTTTCGCGTAGTACACAGCCTTCCCTAAAGGTCTAAAAATGCACTTAATATTAAAAATGCAACAGACCCTCAATATGTTTGTTCTTATCAATTAAAGTAATTGTCATCATTTTCTGAGCCTTTGTAATCACATTAAAAGTACTGTTTTCTAAAGAAATTTAAAAAAAAATAAAAAGGTGCTCACAGACCTATTCTGAAATCATCAATTTATGAACTGAGACAATAAAAAAGTTCTATGAAGTACTAAGTTCCAGTGAATTTCAATGAGATTCGAGCATCTAAATCCTTAAAGCTGATTTGAAAACTTAATATACTACTGAGACAAGAGTGTAGAGGGGTTTTTTGGGTTGTCTTAGATCCCTTGACCACAGAACTCTACCCCTATTAGGGTATCTCTACATACATGCCAAATCAAATGGGTTACCTGAGCAAACATTTACCAATGTTCATACAGGTTTCACTGGTCAGGCTTTAAGAACATTATATTGTGTGATGACAACTAGAAGCAATAAAAAATTAAGCAGGAAGCTGTACGCTGAGAGTGCTGCATGAGTATTTAAACACTGTATCTCATGTAACTCACCCCAACCTTATAGCCTAATAGTGCCCATCTTTAATCAAGACTGGCTAAAAGAAACTGAACTATGAAATATAGTTTTCTATTGCTTATTTACTAAGTATAAGAGACCTCTCTCTCCTTAATAAAATATCAGCTTACAATTCTTAAAAATTCCTGTAACAAAAAACAAGTACAGAATTGCAGTTTTTCAGCCTCAATTACATTCCTTAAATTGATTTTCTTCCAAGAGAAGTCACAGGAGTTTGGTGGAGAAACACAGACTACAGGCTCTCTCTCATATCCCCATAAATCCAACTCTAAAACAGAAAACAAACTTAATCACTGAAGCAAAACTATTTTTCGATCCCCAAAATATCTTCCATCCCAGTTAAAGTAAACATCTTCAATGATTAATTGCAAAAGGAATACCCATATAAACATGTAGAATCAAGCCACAGTAAAGATCTTCCCTGACCTTGACAAAAGCCTTTCTTGGTTTACTTCAGGAGGAAAAAAATCCCCATTTTCCTGTTAATGCTGTCATAAAGCTCAGAATTAATTACTAAAAACTGTTATTTTTATGTTAAAAGCCCTCAGGATGACAAGAATGATTTAGCAGGGGATGGGAAGTAAAAAGACAAGTAACCTAAAGGGGCTATCTCCATAAAACACTGCTGTGAATGCAAGTGCCAAAAGGCCTGAATGTTTATTAGTATTGCTCATTGTAGTCCCCTTCTCTCCCCACACAACAGTTTACCTGCTCTCTCTCACTAATGTACAAATTCTTCCACCACCCCCCCCCGCCTCTTTCCGTTGAGAAGACTCCTTCCTTATTAATACCCTATAGCATGCTGGCTCTCCACCGAGACAGAACTTCATTACTAACTGCTGGTGAAAAAAAATCTGCAGGGTTGACAAAACAGTGCATGGTTTCCAATGTAGGTAAGACAGTACACTACCAGAGATGATAACCCAGACAAACTGAAATTTCAATCCTGGAAAAAGGAATCTACTCCTACAGTTATTTCATTGGGAGACCAGGGGAAAACACAAATCCCAGCAACTGAGAACAGGAATCATTACACATTTGAATTAATTGGCACCCCTCATGAATAAGTGATTTGTGGGAAGGAAAAAACTCCTTTATGAAATTCCACAGAAAATATGACTGTCCATGTTCACCAGAAACTACTGTGAATCAAATACTAAACCATACAACTTAAAAATTCTATAAATCAGTAAAGGTAAACATTATTAAAAGAACACTGTTAAAACAGTAAAGCAGACTTGCCGATTTCCTCCAAGTAAATATGGGTTTAAGTTGAGCTTTCAATCAAAATATGATAGCATGGCATTATAGTTTTACAAAATTATATACTAGTCTCAAGATGAAAGATTTCTTCATACAGCTAAAAAAGAACTGATATACATTCACAACAGGGTATCCTTTAAAAAAACCCCATACGCTGTTTCTACATCCTCCTTTTTCTATTTTTGAGGCCAACAAATTGCTGCATATCTGTCTTGCATATGCAAATATGTTCAAGACACCATTCCATGACAAAAAATAAAGGAAGAGAGAAAGTTTGAAAGAACATGTGGTTGAGCTTGACAAATTACTATGCATACTTTATAAAAACCCGTATAACACTGACAGAAGTCTAAGCTATATTTTAAACATAAAGTTCAAAGTTTTATTGCATCTGAAGTAATACAGTGTGATGTTGAAGATAACATTATTTATTATTACACTTTTAATCTATTAAAATACCAAACATTCCTTTCCTTTCTTAGGATGGATTTGACGCTGTAGACTTTTCAGTATCTTTGATGGCAGCCACTGTTGAATCACTTTTGCTTGTGATCAGTTCTCAGCAAAAGTGGTAACTGAATACTGCAAAGCCATTTTTAAAAACCAGAAATATTCTGAATATGAGACTAACAAGAAAAACCAATACCCTTCTATAAAATAAAATCAGATTTTTTCCGCACAAAGCATCAGCTCCTTTACACTACAGATTTGTAGGTTATCTGAGAAACATATTTTTATGCATTATATCCAATCTTTGTTTTCCAAAAGCCCAAATTTTATCTTCCTCCCCAAAATGCTCCCAACATAACCATTATAGGACCTGCCCAGGTCTGCAGAAGCAAAGGTAGTGCCTGAGGGACAAGACTCATACATTTTTCATAAAAGGTGTCCAAAATGTCTGCTTACGCAAACAAGTGGAAAAGATGAAAGATTAAATTACAAATACATCTATTATGTCTTCATATTATTCCCATCATCATGACCAATAGCTAATTTTAGTACCGTAAATGAATAAATTTAGCAGTCACTTCCCCCATCCTTCAAATCTAGCAAGAAGAAATCCCATGAACTCCTACAGAAGTTTGTTTGGTTTTTATTTCCTTTGTGATCCCTAAAGAAACTCAATGGACACAAACAGCAGATCAAAATCAAAGAATTTACTGCAAGCGATATTCATATGGTTAGAACATACTTGTTGAATAGAATTAAGAACAGTACTACTAAATTCTTGTTATTCTTGGACTTTTTCATTATCATAAAAGTATAATCTTGAACTTGTAAGCAAGTTCTTAGATTTCTAAATATCAGTAAATTACATGGGTCAGGTGGCTCAGTTGAATCCAGAAATACCTACACTATTAGTATTGTCTTCATAACTTAAAAACTCAGATTCTTTAATATTAACTCAAGTTAAACATTACAAAATTAAGAAACACACATAAGCCAAACAGGATAATCTTTTTCATTATGAGCAACTAAACCTTAAGTCATTACCTGAGAGAAGTTAGCTCTCCTTCCCAGAATCTCTAGCACTCGCAATGGTACCTTCAGCTCACTGTCACTGCTCACAGCTGGGCGACCCTAGATATTTATCTAGGTTTGGTTTGTTTTTCTTAGCTAAAATTCCTCATATCAACTCAGGAGAATAGCTTTATAGCTTTATCATATCTGGACTAGGTTCTCATTTACAAACTACAAACTACTTTGAGTTGCTAGAACTTCCAGCAAGCACAAGCAATCACTACTACTCTGGAGACTGACCTTAATGGGTATCGAATGGCTCAGTGAGCCACAAGCTAAAGCTCCACCATGATTCAGAACGCCTTCTTTAGAGAAGTTTACATTTTAATATAAGTTATCTCTAAATCATCATCATTAGCAAAATAATTTGCCTAGAGCATTATAATGCTTCTGCCAACCATAAACGGCAAGACTGGGCAGCACAGTTATTACCGGAACACTGCATATCAACCTATGCATGCTTTCTTCCTCCCAAACACCCTCATACTTCTCAACTAGAATAATTTTTAGATATTCTAAGTATTAAGTACAATTTAACTCCCGCTTGAAGAAACAGGTATTTCTATCACCAAACAGAAGTATGTCAGAAGACACAAGATTAAATTTGGTTTATCACCACCAGTTCTACAAACATTATCTATATACATCAAATAGTTTCCAAAAGAACAAAACAAATCAAGGGAATCATCTGCAAAATGAGCTATTCATGTTTTATTTCTGTCCAGATTGCCCTACAGCTTCTGTACTGTGATAAAATGTACCAGCATATCATATAATACTGAAGAATCAACAGAAAAATTTACTGGATGTGCAAAAGGAAGGCGGAAGTGAGGGGGGCTTGTGGGAAATTCCACTATGAATCACCACTGAGGATCCTTGGGAGAGAAAAGGGAGGAAAAGAGAAAGAAAAGAAGAACATGGAAATAATTCCTCCTATAAAGAATGCTTTTCTATTGAAAACTAAACCAGACTTCAAAAGAGCGACTGTGGATTCCTTAGACAGATGGAGTCAATAGGCCTATTCGTTTCTTTGGCAGCAACAGCATGGTGATGGGGTTTGCAAAATTCCATTTAAAAATTCAATATAAACACAAGAAGTACATTAAGAAATTAATTCAACTTTCCAAGGCATGACACTTTCCCATGTATCACATAAAACTCTCCAATATTAATGACTGAGTTTGCAGTTTCTGCTGCAGTTTTACAGTCTGTAGTAGCGGTGGAGTTAAAGCAAAAGCAAAGCCCCACATGGACAACTGACCAGGTGAAAGGCTCAGACCTAACAGGTTTCTTGTCAAAGTCCTCCTGCATCTTGGAAAAACAAAACAAAAAACAACACCCCCCCCACACACCACCATAAATGAAACACAGATTTTTTAAATTGAAATATTGCCATTGTATGTATTTTCATAGGACCTGATAGGTTAAAGGTAGCTATAATTTGATAGAATAACTAAATGCATTAGGAACAAAGTCAATTTTTTATTTACACAGAGTTATTAGTTGTTAAATGACATCTAAGTTCAACAAGTATTTGCAAAATAATGCCACTCTGTTAGAAATCAGGTATATTTCAAAAAATACATATTCCTAGAATTACTCTCCTCGTTGGTTCATTGATTAAGCTGTAGCAATAACATTACATTGTGATGGCAAGGATCACAAAGATTCACCTTTATTCTCAATATTCCTATTTTAGAACATTCAGAAAGTCAGAGTCTATTCCACTGCCCTACTTTATTTCTCCAAAAAGATATCTAACTGAAAGAACCAATAGTTGAAGCAGTATCTTTTAAGCTAGAGGCAGATGCTTAACATGGAACATCCACCCTCAGAGAGGACAGACACATAGTTACAATCGTCTTTGTTGTTACCCATGGAAAAAGGAATGCATAAGCCAAACAAAGACAATGTTGGTCTTACCACAGGTAACGTGTGTAATGGGAAAGCTCCTTGGAAAACAGTCAAGATCTAAGAGCAGAAGAATTGTAACTTAATTACCCACAACAAAGCATTCCACCTGCCTGCCTAGCACAAAATCTGAGTCATACAGTTGCTGCTTTAATTATGAAAGATTCATGGGTTATAACTATGCCTCCACTGGCAGAGCAAATGTATCTTCAAGAACTTTTTCCCTGTCTTTGTTACTGTGCTAGAAGGGAAAGCGTTTCTCAAAGAATCCACAGGACGCACCTGACAGGCAAGAGCTCCTAGATGTAAATACACAGTCACATTCAGATTAAATAAGACAGCAAGACCTTAGCCTGCCTAGAAGATCTGTATCTGATCAAACAATGCATACATATATACAGAAAAAATAAAATATGTAAAATATCCATGACAAAGTTCCAAAAGTTCTTTCCACTAGGAAGTAGTCCATCTTCACCCTTTTTCTTGAAGATGGATCCTAAACTGCAAGCCACCATCACCCCACATGGGGCTGTTTTCATAAGTTCATAGTTTGAGAAGATTAAACCATACAGGTAAAGTGGAACGATCATCACCTTTACAGTATTTTCCATTGAATTTAATTTTAATGGTGTATATATGTAATGTACAAGAAATTTTTTTGCATTTACATAGTATCATAATCCAAGAAAGGTGGAAACCACTTGTCTTACTGTATTTAATGCTAGTGCTGTAACAGTGTTAGAACACTACACTGTGACTTTGGCCATTTATCTCATAAAACCTGATTCTAGACTTCTTTTTTTAACTTGAAAAATAAAATGCTTTCTACTGTACAATGGATTCACAACCTCGCAGACAAAAAAAAAGAAAAAAGGCAGCTTCTGGCACTCATGCCATTTATATGTAAAGGCTAAAGCAATACTGCTCTGTAACCAGTATGTTTTGCTAAATCTAAATTCACTCAGGTTTTATTACTGTGGATAAGCATATCCTTTACAGAAAGAGAAGGAACAGGAGCATTGCAGCCTTGTGTTCACACAGCAAACTTAAGAAAGGTAGAGAGATAAGGGATGAGGGTATGGATACAGAGAGAAGAGTGGTATTTCCTAAAGAAACTGCAACATATCCATAGTGATGTTCCTATTAGTGACTCAAAGACCAGAAATAGAAAGAATCAAACAAAAACCGCTTAGAAATCTGGATAGGAGGGGAAATTAATTGTTTGTCATAATTTTTTAAAATGGCATCTTCCATTCTAGTGGAATAGAAAATAAATTTTATAACCAACATTTTTCTCTGAAGCTTCCCAAATTATAACAAGCTGTTTAATTACACACATGAAATATTACACCTTTTTTTCCCCTAATTATATATAAGCTTCCTTATTTTAATAACACTCAGACTCTTCATTTTTATTTCATGATGAATTTTTTCTCAGAGAAAACATTCACCCTTTCTCTAGCATGTCTAAACTTGTATTTGTAATGATGGAGACAAGCAGTAGTAGAGGATTAAAAGCCTGTCTAAAAGGAGTTGCTGAAAATTGTCAAAACTATTGGCTATTCATGAAAAGGATGGGGGAGGGGGGGAGTGGGAAATCATGGCAGACTATTATTTGTATATTATGCAAGGATGAATCTATTTCAAACTAAATAACTAGGTATCCTGAATATAAAATATGGCAGTTTGTGGTTTGGATGAATAAGTTAATATTTTCACATATTTGAGAGAAGGAATTTGAAGCAAGAAAGATTCTGGCAGGAAGAAATAAATACTTGTACTTTGCTCTGGACAGTGAATTGTCATTGAGTTTGGGATTTCATGACCAATAAGTAATAAAAAAAAACATAGTTACACCAAAGTAGTGAGCAAAGAAATTACATATTAAGCAATACAATTACATATTACCTTTAAGAACCATTCCTTATTATCTAGTACGCTCTGCTACTTAAATGTATTAAGAGCAATAAATATTTGTGCTCAGGATACAACAAAGTAATTCAGTAGGATTTATTTCCTTTGTACAAAAAGTCTTCGGAAGAAAGAAAAGACAATGTGGGTACAAAAAAAGCTGTCCAAGACAGTCATAAGCATCTGTATGGAACTATCTAAACAATCAATAATTAAAAAATCAATACAAAGAAAGCTAAAACTTATGAAGGACTTACTGACAGTCAACTAATAACTGACTATTTATGTACTTGTTCAAAAATGCTACAAAGCTTCAGCTATCTACCCTCAATTTCACTTGAACTGAAAACTCATTATCATACTAGATTTGTCATGTAACTATTCGTAAATCCTGTTCTCTCTCAATTTTGACACTTACTGAATATGAATGCACCAAAAGCACTTCCCATATGGAGCCTCTGACTTGATTGTTCTAACGAGTACTTAATGATTTTTGCGTGATTTTATTTATCAAATCTACAGACTTAACTTTGAAGTCTATTGCCATGACAAATTGTTTTCATTTCCTAGAATGCAAGGAAGGAATGAAAGAGCTTATCTTTAGAAACTAATATAATCTCCTCTTACAAGGTTTACTCCTTAAGACTGTTCAAAGTGCAAAAAGTAAGATAAAAAAATAATCAAAATAGTTAAGCTTTTATCATTGTGGTATCTTTGATGATATCTTTCCAGTGAGATGAAAAATATTACTAAATATAATCTAGAGAATTCTTCTTTCTGCTGCTCCTTAAAATTGAAAAATACCTTTAATTGTGTTGAAAAAATATAATGTTGTAAACGTCAATCACAATTTTTATACCAAAAGTTACATTATTAACACTTTTCTAGCAGGTGCAACATCTTCTGTACAAATCCAAAACAATGAAGTAATAGAAGGTGATACATTAAAAAAACAAGTAATAATTTTTATTGTTAGTAATAATTCTGCCTACTGTACACCTAACATCACACTAGCACTTCTATTATGGACAAACAAATCTGACTCGCATTCCCAACTATGCCTTGAAGTAACTGAACCCTATGACAGCAAGAATACTTGTAAAATTTTAACAACCAAATGTCAGTAGAGTTCCTTGTAATACATGTCATCTGGGAAGATTCAGTGATGTGAATATCCAATATTTCTCAATAATCTATGATAGGAGATACATGCAGTGAGCATAGAGGAAGAATTTTTTTTATTAATGAGTCACAGATTCAAATGTACATATACACAAAAACAACAAACGGAACTAATGCTTCACTGTTAAAGGATATATGAAATATTTATCCCTAACGCAACATTCCTTCAACTGTGAGATTAAAACCACTTCCTTTTGATGGCAAGATAAAACTGGATGCACTCTGTAATCTTTCCTTCATCTTGTTGATTGCCATCTTGTTCCAAGGCTACACCCAAAAAGGTAAAATAGGATTTCAGAAGCCAATGTGTAGCTATTTTAATAAATCTTGGTTTTCAGATTTTGTCAGTTTTCTTCATGCTTACAAACAAATACAGTTTGAGTTGCATCTACTTTTTATAGAATGCACATAATTAAGGCTGGCCAATGTACCAACAGCCTAATACAGAGGCACACTAATCAGCTCAACTGCTGAATACTTCCCAGACTGTTACTGGTACTGACGGCTGGGTGCTGTGATCCGCCTCTGTGGCTTTCATGGCATCCTAATTACTGATTTCTTAACCCCTTTAAGAAACGAATCAAAAATCAACAATGAAGAAACAAGCCACAACACAACTATGAAAAAAACAACACAAAACCAACCTGAACCTTAACTTAGACTTTGTCATTGCATAAACAGGTGGCCATTTACACTAGGTGAAAACAAAAAAACCCCATTAAAGGTTCTTTACTCAATGTGAAACAAAAGTGAAGAAAAATCCTGCTTGCTTAATCTTTCTAGATTCCAGCTAATTAAAACATAGACAGCCCTTACATTAGAGATCTGTTGATAGCCTGCATGTTAACACACAAGCAAGAAGTGGTGAATACATGAACTGAATGGCTGTTGAAATATAGTTTCCAAAAGAAAATACTTAAGACTTTGATCCCCTAGTCAAGTTCTAATCAAAAAAGAAACTCCATTATACTTTTTATATTTTCCCAGAATTTTTGATATTTTCAAGTCTATATGCTTACGAGCCAGATATATTAATCTCTGGAACTAAGACATATCCATGAAAAACTATAAGCTTTCCATGCCATCTTTCAGGCGTGTGTGCCCACTAGAACACCATCTGACACTCTTCACAAGCAAATTGTGGAAGCATTATTTCCTTTAGTTTAATTCACCTACAGATACAAACAAGCTTCTATCCTTCTGACTTGGTATGTAATGACACAGAAAAAAAGTTTACCAGGGAAGAGTTCTGTTTAGATACCTCCCCCAAAACCAGGTATTAGCCCTCAAGACTGCCAAGTCATTTCACTGGGTACAAATATTAGCAAAATTGCAGTATTAACACTGACAATATTTAACCCAGCTTAAGTAGAAATGGCTTTTGATCTTACTTTATGCCCAAGGGTATTGCTTCATATTAAAAAAAACCTCAGTATGTAACGTAAGAGTAAAATAATAATTTCCTACACTACAATACATGTAAAAGCATAATTTTGCTAATAGTTGTCAGGGAACTATGCATGTTCCAAAACATACCAGATACATTATATAGTATCTGACTTAAAAAAAATACATATGTATTTTAGAGACATACCTTAACATGTTCAAAGAAAAGTTAACTCAAGCTGTAATTAAAATAAATCCCTATAAGCAGGGCAGGGCAAGCAAGACGTCTGGATAGACTGTTTAAAAAAAAAAGAAACAAGAGCACTGAACAACAAAGCAACCACACAACCAACCAAGTCAAACCAAGAAATCGCCTGTTGCAATCTCCCACAACACTGTCCACGCTAGGGAATCTCAAATCAGGAAGGAAGGAACTGCAGAGGAAGTCCTGCACGCATGGCTTATTTCTGAATAATTAGCAGAGGCCATATGTCACTGAGGAAGATCTACAGGTCTCTAACACTCCATCTCCATCACCCTTACTACCATGCTTGCTGTGTTAAATACTGCTCCTCAAACTGCTGACACACAAGTGCCATCAAATCCCCACTGACCTGGACCTAGAAAATGACTTCCTAATCAGCAGGCACACAGCTCAAGGCAGACCTCTGGACTGCTGCTGCCGCTGTCCAGCTGACATACAGAAAGCAAGAGAATTCCCACGCTATGAAGGCGATGCCAAACAAAATATATACCTGTACTAGAGTATGCATGCTCATCACAGGCAAACACGATAGAGACCTGACTAACCTCTGTTTGCAACCCTTAAGAATTTAAGAGGAGAAACCTCGCTTTGGTTATCCTAAACAAAAAACCACATAGGATCCTCCATTTTCTCACATATACAAAGCACATTACAGTTCCAGTAAAAAGAAATATTGAAGTATCTTTCTTTGTACTTGGCTATGTGTTTCTTTCCATCCTATGAAGTCATACAGCTGGCAGATGAAATGCTGATGAGTCACAGATCCTCTTAAAAGCTCCAGTTACAAATGGCAACTAGTCTTGCACAGTCAACCAGGACGCAACCAGGCCTTCCACCTGCAACCATTCACCAAAAAAAAAAACCCACCACCAAACAAACAAAAAAAAAAACCCCAAAAAAACCCCATGCAACAAAACAACGTGATGACACTTGATACTGTTTAGAAATAGCCAGATCACATTCCAGGCTAAACATTTAATTTGAAGTGCCTGTGGGAGGTTGAAAACAGCAAGCTCCACAAACTCTTGGTCTGATACAAGAGAGAGCATTATGGATACAGTAAATCTTCAGCTTATTGCAAATCTTCCATGATTATGTGTTTATGACTGTTTAAAAAGTAAACTACTGCCTTACTTCCGGAACAAAAATAGGAAACACACATTAAAGAGTAACCATTTTACATGGTTGCACCAAGTGTAAATACAGAACTCTTGGTATGCAAAGCACCTTATGTAAGAAACTTAATATATCTGCTTACAGAAAGAACCAAAGTACTGAGCAGTAAAGAGCTGCAATTCAAACAGAGCAAAATTAATTTCTCCAGTCCTGCAGACATGTAGAACAACATTAAAACTAAGTAACCAAATCATCCTACCAGTTTGAAGGGTATAGTCTTACAGTCTTTGGGTAGCACTGAATTGTTAAGGATGACAGTAATAAAACTGAGAGTCAGTTGGCATCTTCTTTCCTCATTTACTGCACACTCTTCTAAAAGATACATATGTAGTAAGATACGGAAATAGGGGTTTTCTCTTATTTGCACAATTTAAAAGCAGTGCACTGTCTGGTACTAGAAGTGCCTGACTCATCTCCGAGACTTACAGAAATAGACGATAGCTCTGTTCTGCGTATGGGACAGGGCAAGGATTAGCAGTCTCCACTAAAAGCAATCTTCCACCTGGAAGCTGCTAATTAATCAGTCATGCCAAATGATGGCTGACAATTTTGTTATCTCACCTGAGCTTAGATCACCCTCTCATCCTTAGTAAAGAGAAGGATCTGGAAAGAGATGCTGAAGTACCTATTATCCCTTTATTTCCAATACAGCAGCAGTTTAGAAACTCTCATTTGTGAATAAAAATCTACTTGCAATAAACACAATCAAGATGTAGGAATGTTAAGTTCTTACTCAGAGGAGAAGAAAACAAATACAAAACACTCAATTTGAACTTCTCTTGTGGGTAAGCGTGTGCCTTTGAATTTGCCAGTTGCTTATCTACTTGGGCAGATTCTCAAGTGAAGTAAAATGAACATTATCTCATTGACTTCACTAGAACTACTCTTATTTACAACAGTTAAAGCTGACCTACATTAAAGCAGCATTTCACACCAAGGAAGAGCTGGAGTCCAGAACTGCAGTGTGTTTCTTCTGCATACTTAATTGCTATGCTGAACACCCATCTTCCTCTTTTCCAAGGGCCTGCAGCCCTCATTATGCCGCAGCGACAACGAAGTGATGGCTCATATGACCAATGATTTCTAACTTCAAGGTCATCCCCAAACAGCTCACAACTAGTTGATGACTAGACAAAGCCTGGAAAGTGTGAAAGCCTGAGTAAATGCCCTTGAAACTTCTGGGAGGGAGTGATGCCTGTGCTTGCCAGGCTGTTACAGAACTAACTTTTCAGTTGAATGCTTACGGATTTTGCCAGCCACCCTTCTTCTACTAGTCAGACACATGTTCTCTTCTGGGGCTGGTGGTTCCTTCTGACTGGTGATGTACCATAATGGAAGGAGGCTCAACACAAAGAAGATTCCGAGATGAGGCAGGGAAGAAGAAAGAAAATTTGTGTAATTCAGAAGGAAGAAGTGTTAGGATGCCTCAACACCCTTGAATTTCTTTTCTACCATGTATAAATGTAGGTCCGAATGCATAATCCAAACCACTAATGAAGAGAAAAAACCCAACTGAACTCCAAAAACGCCTAAAGTAAATAAAGTTTTAACACACTTGGGGAGATACACCACCCCAATCAAGAGTATAAGAAGGATAAACACGTGAGCTCCACAGCAAAAGAAAATAACAAAAGACGTAACTAGAAATAAAAGTTCTAAGAAGTCTCATTTTCAGCTGTACACATAAAACAAACCACGGCCTACCTGCAGATCTTAAGGAATAGGCGCTGGGAAAGCTACATAAATGTTATTGTACAGAATCTGACACCACAGAATCACTCAGTACAAATGGGCATCCCCAAGCAAGCATAAATAGAAACCTGTATTACTTGCTTTTCTCTTCACTTTTCCACATTAACTGATTAAATGAGGATATAGAAGCTGCAATCAAATTTTGCTATCATGAGTGCACCTCTGGGTTTTGGTTTGCTTTGTTTTTTAAATTAGCTTAACCTTGTTAAATCAATTCTTATACTTACCAGGGCATGACACTGTTTACATAAGACTAAGTGCAAAACCCTGACCTCTGTATTTCCATCATGACCTCAGAGAATAGAGCCCACTCACCCTACCCAAGTTCTTACAACCTTAATTATGTTCAACAAGGCTGCTGTGCTTTAAAGGTATCATTTACTGAGACCAAAAGCTGTTTATTTTTATTCCCGTTAATCACTTCCATTTTGTTTTACTCTATTTATACGCCCTAGTTTTTGCAATCAGAATTGCTATCAGACTGGATCACTTCTTAAGACGCTGCTGAACAGCTTCTTACACTAGCATAAAGTCCTATCCACACCCTTTAGCTTTTATCTGATGTAAATTAAATTAGTAATAGAAATTCAAAAAAGCCTCCAAATTGCTTGGCTCTAAGAAATCTTACAGGGGGTGAGGGGGATGGGGGGGCATATGGACAGGGACAGGTACTACCCATTTCATTACTACAATTTTAACATCATAAATCAGGCTGATATCATTAGAAGAAATTCCAACCTTTCTCCATAACTTCCCAGTCACTCAAAGGACACCCATTTTCTTCCCACATAGTGTTGAACTTAGATTTTCAGGAAGACATTAAGAGAATTGAGTGAAAAGCCAAGTTATCAATGCAACTTTATCCAGAAGAAAAGTGTCAACACACCAGGGGTGTTTTATCAGGGTTTTATCTCAACAGGTGCTTCAAATTATTTAATGGCATATGAGGAAATCTACAAAAATACACTAAAAGTTAAGCTGTAATAGTTTGAAGCCATGATCATTTAGTTTATAATTATCACTTAAAGCCATTATCCTTTTACTTTACATTCAGAAGATGAACAGCCTAAATGAAAGTTGTACTAGATCCAGTTTACTTAATGGGACTTCTGAATCAGAATAAAAAGTATGTAGTCTGAACTTGTGGCAAACTGCAATCTTCACATTTTCTTGTCTGTACCACAAGCTACTTGCTCACTAGACATAAATGGGTAGAAAACAAGAGTTTCTTTGTTTGCATACATTAACTTAAAGCTGTAAAACTCATTCAGCCAAACTTTCACCTTTAAACCTTAACCTGACTTGTAACAACATTTGTAGCCTCTAAAATTACACTGCATGCACCCAGACGGAGTTAATCACCCTTCACTTTTGATGCACAGAATAATGATATACCACTTAAACTGGAGCCCTTAAAAGCCTGAAGAAAAATATGTACATATCTCTGCCTTAAATCAGTAGTGAAATAGCAAAACTCTATCTTGGATTGTCCAGCTGAAAAGGAAAACAAAACAAGACATACAATTTGTAGCTCACAAAAGTTGAAAAAAGTACATTTAAAGGCTCCTCAGAGATTAAATTCATGCTTCCCAGCACATGCTATTGATCAGACACCTGGTATTTTAAGGAAAAAAAAAAAAAGACTACTCACAGAGGGAAAGCCTCACTTTATTTTCTCTGTAATTTGAAACTTCGGGGGAAAAAAATGAAATTAAGTACATGTTTAGAAATAGCATGTTCTAAAAGCTGATGAGCTTGTTATCATTTTAAAGGACTGGCACCATTCTCTCTTTAAAGAGGTTATCTGTGCTTAACACTTTGTTTACAATATATTATGGCTCCTTCAAATACTGTGCTAATACAAACCAGACTCTATTCATTTTCAAACCTGAGCAACAGCAATAATTGAGTATTTTTGTTATAAAAAAATCAGAACTCTAAAAACCTCATATTTATGTCCTTTCACAATTCCAGCTAAACGCCACAGAAAAAAAAATTGTACACAGCACAGGAAAATTCAAAGCCAAAAATGCTTTGAAAAAGCTATTAGATATGCGAACAAAGAAAAGCAAATAAAGCAGATAAAAATGAGAAGCTAAAACAAAACTAGTTCAGGTGTTCAGGAAGCAGGGGAATGACTGACTACCACAGGAAAAATACCAACAGCACCAATGCAACACACAGTAAATGCAACCTCGCAATTAATGATAAAAATGAATACTAAAATGCAGAATTTGATTAGTCTTGAAACTTTCATTGCTTCTTAAGTGGCATTATTAATCCTCTCTTTTCCCCCACTATTAAGCTTTTCTATGCAACATCACGTAGTGGAAAAGTGTCACACAACTTTAGCCTTTGCAAGACAAAGTGAAAACTGAAATCCGTAGGTACACTTCCTTTGATTCAAAGAGGCTGAGGATTCATTCTAGATTTGTTTTTCTTCCTCAGGCCACAAAAGGAATGAGTTACTGTTTCTTTCATTTATGCTAATAAAGAACAGGGAGCTATTTTTATTTTCTCTTTAAAAATAAAAAGGAATCTTCATTTTAGAACAAGTTTTAACAAGTACGCTACAGCCTGCACACATAATGCACTGGGTGGAGTAAAAGCCCTCAAACACAGTGCACAGAGCCAATAATGACTTGTCGCCTACACTCTGATTTCATGACTGCTAGAACAAAAGCAAATGCCACGTTCTGCTCATTGCAAAGAAAAAGATTCATTAGCTTGATGTGGCTTTTTACTTGACCTGTGTAAGGTGAGTAAAATAAAATTTCATTTTATGAGATTCAAAATGATCAGCTGCAAGCCTACAGCAATTGTGATGAAATGATCAAGTTAAATGACTAACTCTGTTTAATTCTAATTATTACTGGACTGCAGGTCACCATGAATTTTCAGCTGTGAGGTTGTTCTTTCCTTCCTGCAATAAGGTAACAGGCAAACAAAATGTAAATATATTTCTCTAAATTGATGTAAAAAATGTAAATTCCTGTCAAAGACAGAAATATCAAACCTAAGGACACAATAATCTGAGTGGAGACATTAAGCCAATCTTTCTGGAATAATAATAATTGACTTCATTGACATTTAAATAGTAAGAGCCCCTCCCCCCCACCCAAGAAAAGTCATACTTATCAGTCAAAATCAGATGTCTGCAGTATCAAAAATCCTTATACTCAGGGGAAAAAAAAAGGCTGTATAAAAAACATTCACTCCTTCTGGTCACAACATGAAAGCACTGAGTCAACGTAAATATGCCAAACTTCCCAGCTTGGCTGTCCCAGCAAAGGCAAAGAAAAAAACTCCTCATCTGATATGGAGTATTGGGGGGGATGCGGTGGTGGAGGGGGTGAGCAGGAGAGAATTAAATAGTCTTGTTCCAGATTGTGGTAATGGCTACCATAAACGTATGGATGGGAAAGAAGCAATCACTTAGCTTTTACTCCCTTCCT
>NW_010400155.1:0-13052 GCF_000710305.1 Buceros rhinoceros silvestris
CTATATTATATACAGATGTAATATTATTAATAATATTTACTAATATTTACCTTCCTAAAGAAAATGCACATAAACTGTTAGTTCTTCTAACAAAACATTTTTCCTGTGGGCTCAGAAAAAAAAAACTCGCAAATAGATTCACTCTTAGATATGAAGCAAATATTTTACACACACACACACACACACACACAAATAAAATGTAAATGAGCATGTGCAAGATTCCTTGAAAGAAAACAAAGAAGCCCAGAACAAAATTCCTACACCGGTAAAACACTCATTGATGTTTTCACTCAATCTGGTATTTGCTATCCACCCGGTAACTGCAGACAATATGGACTCAGGATGACAATTTCTCTCACCAATACCCATTTCATTGATGCCATAGTAGTACTGTACATATAGCTAACTCCTGAAAGTAATCGTAACTATACAGTAACTGTTGTTCTGTATGAAAGGAAGACAAACATCAGTGCCAGTCCTAATCACAGAAGCAGTATTCCCACCTCTGCTGAAATTCTGCACTGATTTGCCAATGGTATAGTTGTCATTAAGGTGTTTCCAGGCTCTTCCATATCAAGACATGACATCTCATCTTACAGGAAGTGTGCTGGTAAGGCAGTTACGTGTCTCTACTAAGGAATACAAATTAACTTTAATTACCCTTTTCTGAACAGATATCTAGCCACTTTAGATGTGATACTTCACAGATTCTGTGTAGCCCTTCCATGCTAGAGGCTACATAAAGATGATTTACCTATGACCTGGCTTTTAATGTCCAGGTGCATAACTGGGCTAAGGAGCAAAACTTTTATTTTACTGTATAAAACAGCAAAACAAGTAGAAAGACTTTAACACTACCACCAGAAAAGTAACCCTGTAGCACTGTCTGTCACATGGCAAAAGCATAAGACTGCCACACTTTTTATAAGGTTCCCTACTTTTTGAGAATACAAGATGAACCTCCTGACCCAATTTGTCAAACACTCAGTGCAAACAGTTAATGCTCACAGAGAACATTTGGTTTACTTGTTCATGTCTACAGCGTGAAATTTCTTTTACACAAATGCATAATATATGCAATTACACTTAGCAATTTTATCACTGAGATGGTATCTCACAAAGAAATTAGTCAGCCATAATCCAAAGGAGCTACTCTTGTAGGTAGTACAACCTAAGCAGCAGCACATGAGTCTTATTAGTAAGCTGGCAGAGTGCCATATTCCCTTTTCACTGTTCCTAAGTAAATTAAAATTACAGGACCAATTTATAGTCAGACTGCATCCTTCAAAGCAGGACACTGGGCTCTGATCAGAAAATCCGCCTTTCCACTAAAGCCGAAGGTCTCCTTCTGCATCAGCACACATCAGGCACAAAATTCACTGATAGAAGTGACCTGAAGAAAGGTCTCAATGCTCTTAAGCCAGAGCCATTAACAAAACCAGTCTAAAGCCAGCTTACCAGAAAAAAAAAAAAAAGCAAGCTCTACAGAAGTCTTATTTAATTTGGGTATTTCATACATGTGTTTGCATATACACACAGATGGATGCCCCACCCCCCACACCTCACCCATGAACTGTATATGAAATACTCATTACATTTATAAATACTGATTTGGAGTTACTAAATCTGATATCAATCAGCATATTGCTTTGGAAACAGAATAGGAGATTTTATTTCAAAAGCAATCTCTTTTCTACACACATGACACTAGAGGAACTTAATGTGAATTACAAAGATGTTGTGAAAAGTCTGAGAGGCTTGACACTGACATTAAGTCTAACAGAGTTACCAATGCCTTTGGGCTCCATTTCAAAATAGGAACTACTTTTGCAGTCAGATTCAATAGAGAGCTGTTTAAATCTGAATGCACACGCGCGCGCACATGCCCCCACTCCTAGAAAAAGGTACCAGGAAAACTACACCACCGTGATTTCTTTAACTTTGAAATCAAAACAGCGGTTGAACAAGCTGCCCTCAGAATTCAATAGAATTCCAGTTTCTCTCAGAATCCCTCACTCCTCAATAGGATTATACTGACTAATAACTGGAAAACCATTATAATTTAATGTCTATACCACTAACAGCAAGCCAATTCATATATTCCTTTCCTTCATCATGCTACCATAGTATCTAAGGAAATCTGACAGCAGTAAAGTAACAGACACAAGTCTAGAAAATTGGTGGCAATTATCTAATTTTAAATAACAAAGGATTCCTAATTTCTATGGTATAGCAGAAGAGGAAAAAAAGAAATTTCTTCTCCCAAAGCTTCTGAATATAAACTACGCTAAAATCCAGATGAACATGATGTGGTTAAAATTCAAGCTGGGAACTGCCTAATTAATATTTATGATTCATATTTCCCCTGGGAATAGGGATAGGTAACCCGAAAGTATCATTTGCAGTTTTTACTGTTCAAAAAATTTAACTTCATCTCTCAGACACAAATGTATTATTTAACAGATGTATAGTATATATGATTGAATATGTACTACAATAAATAAAAGGGAAAGATTAAAGCTTAAAATAACTTTTTAAATTTTACAATAGTTCAAAAATTTTAGGTAGTTATCTACATTAATGTAATATCCTATCCTTTTAAGTACCTAGTCACACAGAAATCTGTGATTAAATTTATAAAGAAAACTACTTTTGTATTATAGAATCAACCTGGCACCTGAACACCTCACAATCAACCTCACAATCTTTGCCATCTTCTGCAATGTCACAGGCCATGGCTTCAGGGTAAACAAAAACCTGCTTGTGGACTCTTAAAGTTGCACCAAGAACACTACAACAAGAAAACTCAACCTGTTGGTTTAGAAGTAAGTAAAAAATTTTGGAGACTACCTTTGTACCAGGTAGCTTTCTTCTGGATGAGGTGTCATTTCACCTTCCAGAGCTAAAACAAAACCTTAAAGCTGGCTTAAACTCCCTACCATATGTTCTCACTTCTTTGACAGAAATCTGGTAGTATTTCAGTACTTGATCTAAACAAAATTTGAGGTCCCTGCCCATGGCAGGGGTGTTGGACTAGATGAACCTCAAAGCTCCCTTCCAACCCAAATCATTCAGCCAAAAGATAGCTGAAAAGTTCACCACAGAAAAATATCTTGTCTGATTCCTCACAATCAGCAAGCTTCCTTTCCAAAGGCTTGATACCAATCACACAGAGGAAAAGACAAGGGGTAGTTCCCTAGAGAAAGGGAGAGGGGGGAAACAAAAAAGAAAAACAAGAATCACACCACATTAAAGGGAAGCCACAGCAAAAACTGGGCAACAGGACAATTTATTGTAGTACTTACCGTCACCAACCTCAAAGTCCTTGAATGCAAGTTCGGAACCCGAGTCATCAAGTAAGATTTCACCATTTAAGGTGAACATCATAGTGTGCTCATTCATGTCAACCATACATCCAACAACATCTCCTGCCAACCAAGAGCGGCCAAAATGCTCATTACCTTGATGCCACCGCTGTGCCTGAAAAGTATTTAAAAGAATTTCAAAGAGTAATAGTGACAATGTATGTGTTCCTCTCTCCCTTAGCGGTACAACTTATAATTAGCCCCTTCAATTAAGATGGCACTAAAATTAATATGTGCACAGCACATCGTTCCAAAACAATGCCTGTGAGTACTCCAAGTTGACTTGAAAATGGAAATCCAACAATTAACTTCCTGCAAGCATCCCTCGCATCAGTATTGAAAACATTGCTAAAGGAGCTGACAGGGAAAATTGCTACTTCAATGTTCTGGTAACAAGTAAGAGCATGGCTTATTTTTCTGCAGAAGCTCCATGGTAGACTTGTAATAAAATAATATTTTACCAATTACAATGTTAAATAGCTGCTTCACAAACACTTTTAAGCAATTGTGTTTATTTAATTTAGTAACTTAAAAATTCATTGCTTCCAAACAAACTTTGTTTCCTTAAGTATATTAAGTTAAATAAATGCAAGTTTCCTTAAGTAATTCTAAAAATGTTGAGTACAGAATAAATTAAACTTCCTGTCATACCAGATTTTGGAAGGAACAGAATTGTCTGTGGATGGGGCAAGCACTCTGAGCTTCTGATAGATTCCAGAGTAGCTGAGGGCATGATTAATGATTCGTATGAGTGACCTTTAAGTGAAAGACTGCAAAGGCTTTAGACGGGGTCTTGGATTGAAATTCAGATAAGCTAATATCTATTGGAAACTATTGTAACACACATAAACCAAAGCCGTGTTAATAACAAATAGCTTCCCTATCCATAAATTGCATCAGAAGTAGATTTTTATCCTCTGTATCCAACCTTAAAATCCTTTCCAAGCCTTTCTATGTATCCTGAAGATGAAAAACTTATCTCCAACCAAGGAAAGAATCCATCAAGATCAGATAACAAAACAGCTTTGTGAATTGCGATTTCAAGTTCAAAGTATAAGATTCAGAAGTCAAACTATTCTAATAAAGACACAGGACTTGACTGGTTTACTTAAGTCAATCAGATATTTTACAAAAATAACTTCTCAGTTCTCTTTTGTTTTTAAGGCATCATCCCATATAACACAAGACTGGGAAAAAAATTAAATTCCAATAACATGAAAAAAATAGATGTTTAGAGCTGACCAGGAACAGCAAGGAATACAGTTGATTTCTGCTACATATTGTAATAATAATAAAGGAAATTAATTCAAATATCAGATACAAGAAACATTTTGACATGAGCCATCACGTCAAATAGCTGTAACAGCAATTATTGTTTGGTTAGCACTTGTCTTCACACTAAAATTAAAATATTTAATGAGATATTCCATCTATTCTGACGAAAATCAGTAACATATAAAATAGTTTGTTCTCCTATATGTTTCTGTATCATGCAGAGTTAATTTTGAGTAAAATTTACTTGTTCTATTATACTTCATTTACTCTAAAATGTAAGGATTTCCATGAAAACCTAAGTATACTCTTTGAAACATCTACATTCCTACAAAAACTTTTATCAAAGTTTGCCTCAAACACTTCTCACTTTCTGCTAATAGTCTTAACCACATTTATTCCTAATGGCACTTCTTATAGAGAGAACAACAAAGTAAAAATCTATAGAAATTATTCATAGTTAATTACAGCTCTGACAGTATTCTGACTCTGAGCAAGTCACTTAGATTTTCAACGTTGTACAAATACTGTGAAGCTATAAAAAAAGATGATAAAAAAGCCAAACCCTGCTAATTAATTTTTCAGGTGGCATTGATCCTCCTTATTCCACATAGGCCTTCAAAGAGAGAGAAATAATTTCATAAAACACAAAGGAAAGAAGGCAGCAATTAAGTAGAGGCAATGACATATGGAAGACAACACAAAATTAAAAGTTTTGCAATCACTCATATTATTACACATAAACATATACAAACCTTAAAGCCATCAAAAACAAAAGCTTCTTCATCTGAGCCAAGTTCCTGATCCGGTAGACAGCCTGGCCTGGTCCAGCCAACTCTCATGTCTCCTGCAGTAACTGCCTCAAACTCAAAGTACCACTTTCCAGCCTTCACTGCGTAAGTCTTTTCTGTGCGGAAGATCCTAAATTTTTCCATTATCCCACTGCACACATCCAGTCTCATCGCTGTAAGGTGTAAAAAATTAGAAAAGTAAAGGAAAAAAAACCAACAGAGAAAGTAGTGTATTCAGCTACTGACAAAATGAAAGGAGTAAAAGCAAAAGGCAAAAGTCTGAGTGCAGTTACAGGACTATAATCCTCACTGGGATCACAGAAACATGGTGGGGTAATTCACATGACTGGAGTACTGCAATGGATGGATATATGCTTTATAGGAAGGAGAGGCTGGGAAGGTTATGAGGAAGAGTTGCTCTTTACATGAGAGAGCAGCTGGGATGCATGGAAAACTGCCCTGTGATGGTTCAGGAGCCAGATCAGAACTTATGGGTCAAGGTATGCAGGCAAAGCAAAATGGGTGCTGCAGTTGAGTACCCCATGGGTATTGGGGTATTGAAGCAAATGCTGTTTAACACCTTCATTTATTAACCCGGATAATGAAACACCCACAGCAAGTCTGCAGAAGACAGAACTAGAAAGAGCAGCTGATTCACCAGATGGTTGTGCTGCCAGAGGGACCTCAACAGGCTGGAGAATTGGGCTGAGAGGAATACACTGAAGTTCAACAACAGGACACGCAGTCCTGCACCTGAAGAGGAATAACCCCAGGCAACAGAATCCACTGGGGGTAGAGCAGCTGGAAACCAGCTTGGCAAAGCAGGACCTAAGGGTCCTAGTTAGGCAAGTGGAACATAAGCCAGTAATGTAGCCTTGAATCAAAGAATGACAGAAGTATCCTGGATTGCATAAGGAACTGCCTTGCCAGCAGGACCAGGGAGGTGATCCTTCACCTCTGCTTGGTACTAGCGAGGCCCCATCTGGAGTGCTAGGTCCAGTTCTGGGCTTCCGAGTGCAAGAAAGACACTGATTTACTGGAACAAGTACAGCACAGTGCCATAAAGATGAGTAAGGGGCTGGACCATCTTTCTCATTAGTAGAGGCAGAGAGAGCTGAGACTGTTAAGCCTGGAGAAGGCTCAGGGAGCATCTCATTTATGAGTATAAATATCTGGTGCTATGAAATGAAAAAGAGGGAGGCAGACTCTTCCCAGTGGTGCCCAGTGACAGGACAAAAGGCCATGGACACAAGTTAAAAACCCTGAAATTCCATCTGAACACAAGAAAACACTTTTTACTACGAGGGTAGTCACACACTAGAACCGGATGCCAAAGAAGTTGTAGAGACTCCGACCTTGGAGATAATAAAACCGCACCCAGACATGGTCATGGACAACCTGCTGTAGCTGACCTGATGATCTCAAGAGGTCCCTCCCAACCTCAACAACCCTGCAATTTTGTGAACTGGGGTCTTCATTATTTTAAACCAAACAAAACCACCAAACATATAAACCCCAACAAAATAGAGACCAAATTAATCTTGCAATTACCATAAAAGACAAACATTTGTCTTTGAGACAAGGTTTCTCAACTAAGACATCATATTTTCTTAAGAGACCATGATCAATTCACCTAATTTATATTCTAAAAGTCAGATTTCTTAAGCATATAATTGTTATAAAAATATTACTGTATTACTTCATTATTATAATAAATAGAAGAGGAAAGGTTGCAATTATCATTTTTTTGCAGAAGCAATGGAGCATAGGAATTATAAAGGGAAGTTTTGCATAAGGCTTTAAAAACAACAACAACAAAACTCCTGAAGTAATTATACCTCTGCTTCAGGAACAAATCTATTAGATTCTGTCAAGATAAATGGCAGCAAGACTGGGAAGAACAAAGATGCTCTTAAGAAAGGCATAAAACTAGAGTTAAAGCCAAGTCCTATTCAAGGCAAGGCAAGTTACTGTTCAAGAACAAGGGAAAACCTAGCCGCGGTCAAAGTATTACTTAGAAAATACTATTCAGCTAGTGAAATAACAGAAATAACAAGATGCCAAGTTTGAATTGTGTTGGCTGTTCTCCTTTATTCTCTTTCAAACTGTTGAAGAGATAGTCAGATGACTACAAGATTTCACAGAGTGCCTTAAAAACTGCCAGTTCTCAGTTCAAAGTCAACTGTTTGTCAATTGGCAAGCTGAGATGAAGCAAAAGAGCTCATTCACATTCCTTACCCAGTGCAATAGAGTGTAAAATAAATTAACAGCTGTGTAAAAGCAAAAGCTTTCACAGACACTGATTCATTTGGTAAAGCATCTGTAACATGATCTCAGGTGCTTATGACAGCTTACTATGCTTCATTCCAAAATTCTCTTAATTACAAGTGATTCATACAAGCTAGTTTAAGTATGCTTAAGTTAAAATTCAGTCTTTTTCAGGTAATTGTAACTATCTTTTCTCGAAGACCAAACCAGATACATGAAGAGTTTCCAAGGAGGCTAAAGTTAAACTATGACACTATGATATTTGACTTATCACTTCTAAATGTATTCACTGATTTCTCCGCAACTGCAGCAGAAAAGAGCTTAGTTTATGCCTCACACTTCTGCCATATAACATTTATGGAATGTGTGAGATAAGATTTGTAAAAGGAGAAGTAGTATGCTGGTACATGTACTGCTTTGAGACATATAAATAAATTATTTTTTCTCCTTTTTTCTCGACAACTAACAAACAATAAAGCTTTGGACTTGGATCCCTAAGCTATGATCCAGCTCTCCATCAATCCAACCCAGTTCTCTTGTGGATTATCCCACTCCTTTGCTTCCACTTCCACTCTTTTTCTATGTTATCCCCGCAACACATTTCAGATCAATTTGTTGCAATAGAAATTTGCTTTTGTTTCTGTCATTTACAAACCCACCTATTTCTCCAATTTTTTTCTCTCCCTCACTGCCTTGAATACACTATTTTGAAAAAAATGTCTTTATTGATCCATCTACAGCTATATGGCATCCACCTACTGCCTTCAGAAAACGTTCTCAAAAAATGCCCGAGAACATTTATTCATTAATATTACTTTAATACTACCACTCAGGAGCCTATTTGGTATCTTGGAGGTGGCCATTCCCAACATGCTTTTAAACACTTTTAATCCTATCTTCTTCCTGTTTTCCTTCAATATTTAATACCAGTATACAGTGAGTTTTCCCTCACTGCTTTTCACTATTCTACAAATTTTCTTTACATAATATCTTCTGCTAAAATAGCTTCAGCTGCAAGTATAACTTTGTATGGTGAGTACATACAAACCTCCCTCACTGTTCCTTATTCATTGCTCAGTCCTACAGTCTGTTTCTGACACTTGTTTCCAAGACCTTATTATCAATTCAAACCATCAGGTATTGTGAAATGTCAAAAAATCACACTTTAAAAAGATAAAAACGATTTCACAAAGCACAGGAAGAAATGCTGAATCAAACCCTTTATCCTTCTTCCTTAAGGTTTCTCGACTACTCTATCCTCTGGTATTTTATACAGTTTTCTTTCCATAATCAAATCACATGACTCGGGGATCACTCTGACTCTCCTCAGATTAGGAAAAAGAATGCCTCAAGCAGTCGGGATCTTTTCCCACAAATTTGCAAGGTGTTAAAAGCTTGTGCAGCCTTTGACAATTCAGTATTCCAGTCTGATCACCGTAATTCCTTCTCTTCCTGAATTTGGTACAAACTCAAATTCATCTGCACCTACCTGTCTGTTTGTTAGACCATCTTAAGAACTTCTCCCATTCTCTTCTGTTTTCTCAGACACATTTCCAATATCAGCTTCACTAGCCTATAAAATTATGTCTCACAGAACTAAATATCACTTCTCATGCCACCAAATCCAGTTAGGTCAGGCTCATTAAGGTTCCTGTAAGTAACTCTGAACACTCTGCCATGTAATTCTTTATCAGCACAATTTTCTCTTTGAGGTTCTACACAATCAATGCCTCAGTACCTCACCTATTCAGGACACGAACCACCCCAAAAGCACGGAAATTGAGAATTTGTTGTTCTTTTAGATCCTAAATAACTTAAAGCTTTTTAGATTCTAAGCAACCCCAAAAAATACAGCTGCTGTGAGAAACCAGTAAGTAATAATAAGAACACATTAAAAAAATGCTATAGAGCTTTGTAAATCAAGGTTTAAAATAAAATTAATTTATGGAGATGCAGAACACCACTAGAGGGCTCTAAAACCTTTAATAACAACACAGAGTTTGGCTCATGAAAGAGGATTCCCTATGACATGTTTTATGCATCTCAAAAGCTTGAGAGGCTCATAAACGTTAAAATCTATATTCTCCGAATTAATATAAAAATCTGTTGCTGAATGCAATTCCAGTCTTTGTTTAGGAAACATAAGCTTGTGAGAGACTGCTCAGCAGATCCTTTCCTCTGGGAATTTTGCAACAGGACTGATGACATTTTTCAGATGCAGGAATTGCAATTGTGTTCTTTACATTTCATTAGTAACTCCATGCACAAAACTAGCTCGAGGATCTCTGCATTGTAAGGAAAAAAAAATATTTCAGCAGTTCATTCCCAAGGAAGTCAGGGGTACATGATTACCAGAGCTGCAAATGAGGAAAAGGGCATTAATATTGTTCAGTGGGATGTGGAAGAGATTGTGGAAGAGACTGTGGAAAAATGAATGATCTCTCTCCCTCTTACCCTACACTGCTAGACAGCCCCTGCATCTTGACAAGAAGCAAACCTACCTTCTCAGAAACAAGCAGAAGCCATGCTCACCCTCTCTACATAGCACCTCCTTCCCACAGCGGAAGGAGAAGAAATTTCAAGATTATGCAGCAGCCTTAAACTCTTTAGGCTAGGCATAGGCAGATTTAACAGTGAGACCACAGCATTTTGCCACCAACACGATCTACTCCACTAGAAAACACTGTCTTGCCCTTTAGACAATCCAGCTGTGTAACACACTCACAGTATCACTGAAGCCTCATATTTAAAAGTGGAATCTAATAGCAGCCTCTTATAAAAGCAGAGGATCAGAGCATGTGCTCTGGAAAAGAAATTGAAAATAGCAGGTTCCCCATGTACATTTTGGGTATGAGTTAGATTTTCAGCAGAAATGCTTTACTGAAAGTCTATGGCCTAAACAGGTCCAAATTTAACTATACTATCATTATATAAAGCAGGGAAAATAATCACTTATTAATCAATAAATGAGGTTTACATGCATTTCTCAAATTTTCCACACTTTGCTGAGTTTATAAATTTCAATGTTGATTTGAATATTCCCTCTTTCCGTATCTCTAAGTGAACTTCAAGAACATGGTTGTTGAGGTTATACCTATCATATGTGCAGTTACTGTTTCAGAATGACAGTACAGTACCAAGAATATCTGTCTCTCGTGTTCCATCTTACAACTTGATTTCAGCATGACAGAAAACTTGTTTTAAAAGCCAAGATCTCTCTCCTGATTTTCATAATCTGCAGCTACTGAGGTAAATGATGTGTGCTGTTTCTTTAAAACTTCTTTATTAGAAGTTTATGTAGTTTTCCATCTTATTCCTGTTTAGGATGTCTCAAACACAAACTATATACGCTGAAAATAATGTCTGCAGTACCAATAACATACTCAATCTGGCAATGATGCAAATTCAGATAAAACATTTGTAAGAAGTGAATTAAAATTTACTTATATTCTATGCCACTTCAAAGACCTAAGAAAGTCCAGGATGCTCAACTGCTCTACAGACTACCTAATTCTAGTCCTGCAGTTGGATATTCACAGAAATTTGGTTTTTAGGCATTTGTCTTCAAAAATTTGATTTTGTAGCTTTACATGTTTAAATACAAGATTGTACATGAAATGTAGAATTCTTTATTATTTAGAGTTAAAATCACAGGAATATAAAATTCGCATCTAGTGCATTTACATACGATGTTTTTCTTAAAAATTTTGCTATTCTGTCTTGAAAAAACAAATACAGTGCTAATTTAAAAGTTTTCAGTTCAAAACTTGAACTTCAGATATTTAAGCATTTTTTTAAAATGTAACCATACATTTTACTACCTGGCATAAGACTATACATTGAGCAAGACAATAAATACATTTTCCTGAATATCTGTGTTTTAGGGTTGTGTCTTGTAGTATCCTCAATCTTGATTTAAATTGCTTAAGATTCATCTGAACTATCAAATCTACAAAACGAACAGTAAAAGGAAGTGTATGAAGTAAAGGGAAATTGTTTCATGGTTTTCAAATGTAAAAATGTTTCATTTCGTATTCCTTCATTTGAGGCTACAGGAGAAGAAAAGGATACAATAAGAAAAGTAAGAGCAAAGGGAAATATAAACAATGGAAGATGGAGAAAAGCATCTATTAGCTTCAGGGACACTGTACCTGTTCAGATTGTTTCACTGGACCAACAAATCCAGTAGTGGAATGGAATATTCTAATTTGTTTTCTGGCTTTGGGGTTTGGTTGGTTGTTTGGTTTTGGTTTTGTTTTGGTTGGTGGTTTTTGGTTGTTTGGGTTTTTTTTTTTTTTTTTTTTTTTTTTTTTGCTAGAGGACAAAAACAACACTGTTTGTGGGTTTTTGTTTTTTGGTTTTTTTTTTTTTTTTTTTTTTTTTTGAGAGAAGAACAAAACAGCAAAATTAATTACCATGATCTTGATCAGGAGCTTCCAGGTTGTAACCATAGCCTAAAAGGGTACGGACCGCTTCCCGAAGACTGTCTTTGTTTGACTTCTTTGTCCGATCATCCAAAAGAGCGTAAGGTACAAGACGAGGATTTCGTCGATTTTTCACATCCTGCAGAAGTATGAAAACTCAATTTAATTTCAGAAACTGTGCTTTGTCTTAAAGACAAAATTATGCTATAGCAGCAGTATAAAAATCACTACTTGTATAAAAATCACTACTTATATAAAAATCACTACCAAACAAAATCATGGAACTGCAAATACAGCAAGAATTCAAAGAAGTTGCAATAGTCTAAAAACTAGTAACAACATAAATTTACTAAAAAGGCAAGCAGTTGCAAATAAATGAAAATGGTTGGCTTATACCTGCTTTCATTTTCCATCAAATTTACTTAATTGGGTAACAATACAAACAAAAAGAACAAGGATAAATGCAAAGTGTTTGACTGAAAAGTCAAAGGGATTATATTTTGTACACTGTTTATGAAAAGTCTACCATAACAAAAAGCTAATATATAACTGAAGATCAGAGACATTACTGTACCACAATGCATAGGGGTTTTAATTATAACACTGTACAAGATACATAAAAACCCCAAAGAATAAACAAAAAATAAACAAAATAAGAACAAAACACTAATAAAAATATTAATAGACATGTGCAATACTAACTAATAACTAATAAAATAGATAATAAAATAGTGCCTTACTATGTCAAATACTTAAAACACCTGTTTTCCCAAAATAAAGGGTCTGGTAAGAATATGATCAATGTGCTTAACATGCAGTTTTTGTAATAGGTGATTTAACATACTCTCTCCTCCAACTGAAATTAATTCATTGGTAAGGTTCAATATTTGTATTTTTGGTTTATCAACACAACACTGTCCCGGTTTGGGCTA
>NW_010400156.1:0-3061 GCF_000710305.1 Buceros rhinoceros silvestris
CGTCAACCGGGAGCCGCACCCGGCTCCCCTCACCCGCTAGACCCGTTACTTTCCGACAGGCGCCCCGGCTCCGCCAAGCTGAATGGAAGCCCCTCTTCCCTCCCGCCGGGGGCCAACCGTTGCTCTTACAGAAGATGTAAGATCAGCTGGAGTGAAGTAACAAAGCACGGTGGGCAATTTAGCAAAGGCGCCGTAGCCGCGGCACGGGAGAACGGGATTTTCGCCTCACGGATACGCCTCCGGTACGAAGGGATTTTGGCCTCACGATAACGCTTAGAATTTTACTCTAAAGGTGCAGCTAATTCACCCACAGAGACTGCAGAACAGGAGCGAATAAACTTTATTAGATTCCAGGGAAAAATAATCAGTGACAATTCTAAAAATCCACAAAATGAAATAGAAGGAATGCTTTGAAGACATGGCAGTTAGCAAATATTTAACGAGAGTTAATAAAAAAAAAAAAGACACGAGCAAGGAATACCAAGTGCGGCCATAAAAAAGTTATTTCACTTAATTCGCATCCAAGGACTTAAAAAAAAAAAGAACAGTTTGCATCAAGACACGAAAGACATTTGTCATTTAGAAGACACCCTTAGGAACGAGAGCACTTCAGCTCAGCAGGCTGACACCTTCCTTCCATCACATCTGAGTCGCTCTTTCTAGACTTTTTGCGGCATCTTTTAGTTTTCCAACTAAATCCTAAGAGATGAAATACTATCTTAGAATAAACATTTTTTAAATGGTCACCTAGAAGAACATATTATGTTTTAATACAGGGAGGCAAGGGAAACCAGCACCTTATACCGCAAAGAAATATTGCCACTGATGGACAACGTCAGCAAGTAAATAGCTCCCCATTTTACAACTTAGTAAGAAAAGTGGGGACTGAAGGAAAACCTTTTAACGTGTATTATTTACTGAAACAGATCACTACTCTTAACGTGTAGATTTTATCGGTTCGTTATGATGGCTAACACTGGCATTTGCTCTAGGCTTTGAAGTCCTATGTACATTTTTAAAATACTGAAAATATTTTGAGCACAATTTTGTACTAGGACCATTCTCCAGCCCAAGTAGTCAGATTTAACTACGTCGGCAAACCGATCAAAACCACTCATCAGTACGAAAGGGACGACTTTTGAACCACACATTAAAAAAAGCAGAGGTGTAAACCCCAAGTCTTAGTATCTTGCTTTTCCTCTCCCCCCAACCCCTCTTCGCAATCCTCCATAGTTTGGTCACTTCCAAGCATTACAATACCTCTATTGTTGAGTTACACATTTAAATCGCTAAACAAAGATCAATGTTTGTTTCAGTACGTTTCTTACATGTCATTAACACCACTAAAGAGCCTTCAGTTTGTCCTCTATTTTTAATCATGACACATTTAAAACATTGAACCAGCTGCTTTAATAATTTCTCTAAAGCACGGGAAATCAGAGTTTCAGAACAATTATTTATTTGGCCCTTATATATTATATAGATACATTACAGTTATTAAACCAGACAAAATATTTATGCATTTATGTAAAACACTCCCCAAACAACTATAATAATTTATATTGCAACTTTATTTGAGAAGACCAGAAAACTACACTCAGATGATTTTTATAGAAGATTGTCCCCTTCCCTCCCCATCCTGGATTTTATTTTATTTATGATAGTATATTTGACTTCATTTTGGTTGGCAAGTCATTAAAAACATTTACATCCACACTGGAACCAAGTACAGAAACAATGAAGAAGAACAGAAGTACCTGTAACTGCTCCATCGTGCAACTAAAACTAACATCTGGGTGAGATCCTGACTCAGAGTTCTGAAGAAAAGAAAAAAAAACAACACCTGTTTTATTAAAAAAATACCACAAAATTGCATTTTTTCCTCTGAGGGTGCCGGCAGTACAGTACCTCTACGTTTAAGGTCACCAAGTAAGAAGGCTGGTAGGTTTTATGAAGTTGATTGCTCTAAATTAAAAACAAAGAGCAAAGAAAAAAAAGTCAGGTCTCAGCACTGAAAAAGACTAAAGAAACATCTTGGTGTGTTAACATTACCTTGATCTGATACTCCAAGCGCCAGGACACATCAGTTATGTGGAGAGGAGATCTGCCTATGCTGAAAGACACAACAGTTACAAGCTCCCTACACTAAAAGAAAACACAGTCTTCTCAGTTTGTCCATCAATAAAGAACTTTTCCACGATCCTTGTAATCCTTCTTGAAAAGTTCAAAAAGTTTAAGAGCAGAATTCCGAAAGGAATAAGGTAAGTTTCCACAGCTGTTTTCTAAGGCTTGTTAAAAATGTACTTTAAAAAAAAATGACTTTACTTTTTTATTACTTTTTTCACCTAAAGTATGCATAGGTGTTTTACAGGACAGTCTTAAAGCAGCTGTCATTGAAACTACATATCTGTACTGACTGATTGACCTACCTCCCCAACAGGATTTCCAATGCATCCCTGTTTTTCTGGAGAAAAAGAAAAAAAAAATTGCTAGACTGAATAAATTCCTATGAGAGAAAGAAAACATGAACATGTAAAAATTGTTTTAAAACCTGATATTCAGTGCAAAACTGTTCTATTCTCTCTTTGTCCAGTTTACAGTCCTCAAGGCATGTGCTACAGGGAAAAAGAATTTATTAGTTTTCTGTTAACATTAACTCAGCAGTACAATTTAAAGTAACAACTGCTAGAGAAATGGGGTAGCTTCAGAGAATTAGTACCTTATAGCAGATATGTCAGCTTTCTGCTTTCCTGCCTCCAGAATACATGTTGCAGCTGCAGCATGGCAATGTTTTAATACCGTAGGGTCAATATCTTTCAGGTCTGGATCGTCTAAAACAAATGAATTACTGATGACTTACTTATTTGCCAAATCCCAGCACATGGTACCAAGAGCTGCTGCTCGCCCTTTGAACGGTGTCTTTCCCACAAAAACTTCAAAATGAAACATATTTGGGGGTTTAGAGAGAAAGGACGCAGCAAGTAGGGAAGGCGGGAGGAGGAGGAGAGGGGCTTAAGAACTGGCTGGTGCAAGCCGTGCCACGCAGGGCTGTCCGGCGACG
>NW_010400157.1:0-724 GCF_000710305.1 Buceros rhinoceros silvestris
GGGGAGTGACTTCCTCATGGTGCTCCTTAGCGCAGAGAAACGGCCACCCCGAAACCAAAAACCAACCAGGGGAGCTCCAGTGAAGGACTCTTCCTGCTAATCGAGTTGCACTCACACTTTTAAGTTGAGAGATTATGTGCTGGTAACTTGAAGTCAGGTGAACTTAAACTTTCCAGCTGGAAGGACGGTATCTTCGCCGCCACCCCGAAACCAAAAACCAACCAGGGGAGCTCCAGTGAAGGACTCTTCCTGCTAATCGAGTTGCACTCACACTTTTAAGTTGAGAGATTATGTGCTGGTAACTTGAAGTCAGGTGAACTTAAACTTTCCAACTGGAAGGACGGTATCTTCGCCAGTGTCAGTGTTGAAAAACAGCCAGGTTTTCGTCCAAGGTCAGAGGGCCCCTACCCAGCCTCATTTGCCTTTCCTTCACCGTTTCCACAGCAGAGTAGAATCTCTGGAATCAAACATTGCCTAATATTTGCATTTCAGGTGGAACCTGCAGCTGCCGAAAAGCCCATCAATACATGGTCCAAGAAAGTGAGACCAGCTTCAAGCCTGCAGAATCCATGCTCGGGTCTTTTGGTGTTAGGCAAATGCTGTAAATCTTACTGTAGAAATACAGAATATATCCAATAGTAAACACTGCCCTCTCCACAGGGGTTTAACTAGATGTCACAGTATCTAGAACAGCCAAGTTGCAGAGGAAATAAGAGAGCTCTTT
>NW_010400158.1:0-1585 GCF_000710305.1 Buceros rhinoceros silvestris
CCTCCGGTGCATCTTCCCAGCCCTCGCCTGATTCCTGTTTTCGTGTACATGGTCATTCACCCTTTTTTTTAGATTCCAGAGCGACCAAAACGTGGTTCGTGTCTGAGAATGAAGGGAAACGCGGCTCACGGACAGACAGATGTCTTTAATTGAGACTTTGCATCTTCTGCTGAAGGATTTTTAACCCGCTTCTGCCTTTTTGCATCCGTTTTCCGACCGTGCAGCTGCTCCTTCACGCAGGGTGGAGTCCTTCCAGCCCTGACAGCGTGTCCTCTCCCAGAACAGGGGTATGGGCTGCAGCTCTCTGTAGGTGCCACAGGAATGGCCTGTTTAAAGCCGTTTGCTTTGAGCTGCCTTGGCACGTTCAGGCGAGAGTTTTTCTCAGAAACACGTTAAAACATTTAAAAACACCAACTTTTGCTTCTTTACTGGGATTTGCAGCTGCAAACGCACTTTAATAGAGCTTAGAGCTGGGCTGGAGCATCCCCTCTCTTAAAACACCACCGCGGCGTCGCAGTGCGGGAGGACGCGTCCCCTACCAGTGGAGCTGCAAACACTCCAGAACAAGAGGAGACAGACAAACCCCAGACACCTGGATGTGGCCAAATAGGAAGCACAGTCCTGTGGGTCGGGACTGGAACCACAAACGAGTGTCTTTGGGCTCTTGTGTTTTGCTTTCTGCGCTCTCAGGCGGTTTTTTACCGCCTCTGCCGGGTTTTATTCTTCATCAGTAAAAGGGAAATAAGGGAGGACTCGGCCTGTGCTTAGACCACAAGGTGCTGGGTTTGGGGATCTTCAGGCGTTGCCGGGTGCTGGAGCAGAAGGATGGCAGGTGGGATGCGGTGCAGGATGTGGTGTCGCTGGAACCCGGCGAGAGCTGCGGCTCTGCTGCTTCTCCAACCGTAAAGCAGTTGGTGGCTGGGGAACCAACGGCAGGAATGTGTTATCGCCAACGGCTGCCTGGCAGGCGCTGCCCGCTGTGGCTCCGGGCCAGCAGCTTCATCGTGGGTCCCGCAGCGTCAATCCAGAACAGAAAGCGGTGAGGCTGCCCCACGCGGTTTAGATCCTGCAGGTTCGCAGGGAAGAGACAGGCAAGAGCCACCTTAACATGTGCAGGCTGCGTGATGGGCAGATGCCCTCGCCCTGGAGACCAAAATACTGGAGAGCTGCAGCTGGTGAGAGCAGAGTGGTGCGAGTGTCCTGTCCTGGAGGTGCCGCCTCTGACCTGGGGGGCTCGAATGCGAGTGTAGATGTTTGGTGGGTCCTGGCTTGAGCCGCTGCTGTTTCTGCTGGGGCAGTCGCTGGGGAGGTACTGGGCCTGGCTGCTGCTGGTGGTCACACTGGTCCAGTCAGAAGTGGGCTGAGAGCACAGTCAGAACCTCTGTCCCTCTGTGTCCCCTCCAAGGTTACGAAGTCAGGGAATTTTTTTCTAATAGGAGCAATATCAAAGAGATCTCCTGCGCCATCTCCCACATCCGCCATCGCTTTCATAAGTGACTTTCTTGTTCGCAGAGATTTGTAGCCCTTTGAAGTGCCCGACAGTAAATAAATGTCACAAATATGATGAGAGGGTAGAACCCCTCTG
>NW_010400158.1:1904-4699 GCF_000710305.1 Buceros rhinoceros silvestris
AGAGGTGGGAGAAGCCCCATCCCTGGCCCCATGGCAGGGCAGGTTGGCCCTTGGTGCTCTTAGCCCCCTGCTCTGGGTATAGATGTCCCTGCTCCCTGCAGGGGGTTGGACTAGATGGGCTTGGAAGGACAACAAAGTATTCAATGATTCCATGAATTTACAAATGTGGCTGAAGCCAGAAATTCCTTTCTGTCTGTGCTCTCTGTTTATTAATTCAGGTTTCCAAAACTGGAGGGAGAATTTCCTGGGCATCACCGACCTACCAAGGCAACCTTTGAGCCCAGCATGGAGCTGGTGAGCAGACAAGACCCCCTCCTCCGAGAGGTCGTGTGGTTTGCAGTGTGCTCCAGAGCCCTGACGCTGCTGCTGCAGGCAAGTCGGGTCCCGAACCAAAGGTGCCATGACATCCGTTGTTGGCTGCTCCAAGGCTGCTTCTCTCTTGGTGCTGCCTTGCGTGCTGTGAGCTGGCTGGTTCCACTGGCTTGGGAAATCATTGTCTCCCCTGGAGAACCCACAGACCAGCTGCAGCCGGGGCAGCAGGTTGCTGTTCAGTAAAATCACGTTCATTTCCTTGTAACTTACTGTGTTTTCGTGCTGCTGTTGCAAGAGGCCACTTTGGCAGCAGGAGAGGCTGAAGTCTCTGTTTATCCACAGACGAGTGCGGATGAAAAGAGCAGATAAAAAAGGAGTTGGAACTTCTCCCCCCAAACAAGCGACAGGACGAGAGGAAATGATCTCATGTTGCCCCAGGGGAGGTTGAGGTTGTCCCTGAGGAGCTATTTCTGTCCCGTTGGGGTTGTCCCGGCCTGGCGCAGGCTGCCCAGGGCAGTGGTGGATTCCCATCCCTGGAGGGGTTTCCCAGCCGTGTGGAGGTGCTGCTGAGGGACAGGGGTCAGTGGGGACCTGGCAACGCTGGGGAACTGTTGAAGACCTTAAAGGTCTTTTCCAACCGAAACATTTCAATGGTTCTAAGAGTAACAACAGTCTTCTGCATGTTCCTCCCAAGTCTGATTTCCAGAGTCGTCCCTCTCTGCGTTTGTCCCGGGATCCAGCAGAGAGCCCAGCTGCAGCCTGGGCCCTCCTGGCACGGCACCAGCCCACGAAGGCTGCTCAGCAGCCAGCCCCCAGCCAGTGGGCGGGTGGTGGCAGCCCCAGTCACCACTGGGCAGGGCTGAGCGGAACCGTTGGCTGCCGTGGAAGACTCTGTTACACGTGGTTAGACCAGATGTGTGATAAAACGGCGGCTTTGTGTCTTTTAGTCCCAGTTTGTTCAGGGTAGCCCTTTCTCTGCCAACACTGAATTCATGGCAGGGGACTCATCCCTACTACTGCGTGTAGTTGAGCCTCAGAATTTACCAACTGAAGTTTTGGGGGGTTTTACACACGTTTTGATTTGGAATTACGTTACAGTATTACGTTGCAATGAGTTACCTACCTCCTGCCTGCCGAGCTCTCAGGATTTTTCTCTTTGAAACCCTTTGAAACGTGGTCAGCACCACAGGCTCCTGGAGGCAGAGCTGTGCGTGTTCTGCCTGCTTATCTCCTGAGAGTGAAGCCCTTAATGCACATCGAGCCGCAGAGATCTAGTGCGCTGCTGCCTTCTGCATCGGTGTGCTCGGGGAAAATCTCCTTCTCTAGTTTGTGTCTCCTCCTGGCACATCAGCTGAGCAATAATCCAGTAAAGCAGGAGTTTACCAGTGCCCCAGAGGTACCCAGCGGGAGCACACAAGGCTGAGCAGCTCTCCCTGTCCGGTGCCCTGGGGGTTTGTGCTGGGTATGGTCCAGAGCCTTCTTCAGGTGTAAAAACCCCAAGAGGTCATGTCTGCCTCATCACAGTCTTACAGGCGCCCTCGCTGCAAAGCCCCTCAGCTGGCCTCTGCACTGCTCTTGTTCCCTTGGAATCCCAGGATCCTCCTGCTTGGTGCTTTCGGTAGAGCACACGAGCATCTCTGCTGGACTTCAACCCTCTCTTCTTTTTCCAGGCTGTCTTCAACCTCCTGATCCCAGACCACAGCGCAGATGCCTTCTCCCCGCCTCGCCTTTCCGAGCCTGGCCTGTGGGCCCTGCTGGTGGAGCAGCTGCTGGGCGGCCTCTCGCGCTGGGACGCAGAGCACTTCCTCTTCATCGCCCAGCGCGGTTACCTGTACGAGCACAACTGCGCCTTCTTCCCGCTGTACCCCCTGAGCCTGCGCACCCTGGCCGAGGGGGCTCTGTGGCCCTTGCGGCGGCTGCTGCGCTTGCGGAGCTGCCTCCTGCTCTCGGCCGCGCTTCTCAACTCCCTCTTCTCTGTCCTGGCAGCCGCTGCCCTCTATAGGCTGGGCTGTGTCGTGCTGCGGTGTCGCAGGGTGGCTTTCCTCGCCGCCCTGCTCTTTGCCATCAGCCCCGCCAACGTCTTCATGGCAGCTGCTTACTCCGAGAGCATGTTTGCCTTCCTGGCGTTCAGTGCCATGTGGCAGCTGGAGACAGGTCAGAGCTGGCGCAGCGGGCTGCTCTTCTCCCTCGCTGCTGGAGTGCGCGCCAACGGGCTGGTGAATGCTGGCTTCTGTCTCTACTCCCGCACTAAATGCTTTGCCCTGCAGCTCCAGGTGGGTTCAGGATCGAAACCTCCGTTGTGGAAGCAGCTCCTTAAAGCGGCATCTTCAGCAGTTCTGATGTGTGCTGGGATTTTTGTGCCTTTTGCTTTGTTTCAGTATTATGCCTACGTGAGGTTCTGTGGTCCCGGCCTGGAGCGGGCTGTTCCCCAGCCGCTGCTGCGGCTGGCCCTGGGCAAAGGCTATCCCCTCGCGACCATGAAC
>NW_010400158.1:4843-6301 GCF_000710305.1 Buceros rhinoceros silvestris
GCCGCTGCTGCGGCTGGCCCTGGACAAAGGCTATCGCCTGGTGACCATGAACGGAGCTAAACCCTCTTGGTGCTCTCAGCGCTTCCCTGTGGTCTATTCCTATATTCAGGACGCTTACTGGAATGTGGGATTTCTAAGGTATTTTGAGCTCAGGCAGATACCAAATTTCTTGCTGGCTTTGCCTGTCACACTCCTGGGCTCATGGGCTGCCTGGACCTACATCATCGCAAACCCCCGCCACTGCCTGACTCTTGGTCTAGAGAGAAGGAGTGAAGAAGAGGGTAAACCGGGAGCTGGGTTTTGCTGCACCGCTGTCTTCGTGTATGTGGTCCACGCCACGGTCCTGCTGGTGTTCGGATTCTTCTGCATGCATGTGCAGGTAGGATGTTCGTAGCAGCCCATGGGAGTGGTTTCTCGAGGGGAATGCAGCATGAGGACAGGGACAGTGACAGCCGCAGCCTGAGGCTGTCCCAGCTGCTGGGACAATGCAAACCAAAAGCTTTGCCTCTCTTCTTCTGGAGCTGCTTCCACGGGGTGTTTCCAAAGGCAGTTAGTTCCTCTGCTCAGCTGGAGAGTGCCCGAAGAGAGCCTGCCAGGTGCTCAGTGCGACAGGGACACCGGGGCAGGGACCAGAGGGTCTGGCTGGTGGTGGGTGGCGTTTGACAGTGCTGAAGGCTGGGCTTAGCAAGCCCTGTGGAGGACGAGAGTGGGTTGTTACCATGCTGGTCCGAGCTTAATGGATGGTAGTGAAAGAATACAGGGCCTGTCACCAGACCCTAGAAAGTGCTGGAGGGTCTTTTAGGGCACAGCTAGTGGCACTAAAGTTTGGGGATTCCAGTGAAAAAATAATTACAGAGAGAGATTCAAACCTCCCCTGAATCTGCTGCCGCTGCCCAGCTCCTGAGCTGGCTGGGGACAAGGATTTCAGTGAGATGGTGATAAGTAGGTACCTTGCTTGTCTAGAAACCTGGGGACCCCTTGGCTGCTTTCACAAATACTGGAATAACTAAAGAGAGGTGTTTCGTTTCGGCATAATAACTCTTGGCGGCATAAGTTGGAGCTGTATTTCAGTCCCCTTTGTCATCAGGCTGCGGCCGATCGATGGCTGATTCCCCGCCTGGGGATCAGGGCTGGCGCAGGCCGGAACCGGCAGCTCATGTGCTCTTTGCTCTGCCTGTTGTCCTCAGGTGCTGACCCGGTTCCTGGGCTCCTCCTCTCCCGTCCTGTACTGGTTCTCCGCTCACCTGCTTCAACAACACGAACCTTTGCTCTGGGGCGAAGGGACTGATAATCAACCCGCGGCCCCTCACTCCAAGAAGCCACTTCTGGGTGAATCTCCCGGCTCCTGTGGGAAGGGGATGTCTGAGAACCCCGTTGTGAGGCTGCTGACGAACCGTGGGTCAATTACCCCCCTCAGCAAATGGATTCTGGGATTCTTCCTCTCCTACTGGCTGGTAT
>NW_010400158.1:6461-7075 GCF_000710305.1 Buceros rhinoceros silvestris
TGATCCTGCACTGCAACTTCCTGCCGTGGACGTAGCGAGGGGGGTGTTGGGACAGACGGGGTGTGGGGCAGAAGCTCCAGTTGGAATTGAAACTCTCTCTCTGAAAGGCCTGGCGGCTGTGGGTGATGCTGTTGTCTCGGTTACAAAGGCATTACTCCTCAGTTACTATCTTTGTACGGTGCTGTTGCCGCGTGGCCGTGTCCAAACCGGCCACGTTCTCTTTGCTGTGATGCTACAGCATCCTGTCCCTCCCTGCTGTCACCACTGACGGCCAAAACTCCTGCAAGCCCCCTGGGACAGAATGGTTGCTGCGTCTTCTGAGGAAGGTCCTGCCACCGAGCAGGATTTGTGTCTTTCTGGATTCTTGTCCATCAGGAAACCTTGGGGACATGTCCGTGACAGCACAGCAGGGAGAATCTTGGAGCCTTGCGTGATTGATGGGCCAAGGCCAATGGCTGAGGTTCAACAAGGTCAAGCGCCAGGTCCTGCCCTTGGGTCGCACCAGCCCCAGGCAATGCTCCAGGCTGGGGCAGCGTGGCTGGAAACTGCCTCGGGGGAAAGGCCCTGGGAGGGTTGGTGTCAATGGCTGGAGAGGAGCCAGCAGTGGGACCAGG
>NW_010400159.1:0-264 GCF_000710305.1 Buceros rhinoceros silvestris
ACGGTGGAACAGCATCCCCCAAACCAAATCCTGACCCGCCAGCAGCACCAGTGGGTGCCCCGGGATGGTGCCACAGTGGGTGCCCTGGAAGGGTGCCATGCCACAGCACACCCAGCCCGTGCTTCCAGGGCAGCTCCACCAGCACTTTGGACCCAGCCAGGGCAGCGAGTGCCGGCTCAGAGTCACCGCTCCCAGGGGAGGAAGGAAGAAACAAACCAGGACACTCCTAAAAGCTGCTCTGACCGGACACCACGGCGGGGTCCG
>NW_010400160.1:0-235 GCF_000710305.1 Buceros rhinoceros silvestris
CACCGCACCCCTCGACAGCCGTTTTAGCGGTAGACGTGTCATCGTACGAGATGGTGGCGTCTCCTTTGGGTTTGCCGGTTTCCTTGTCAATGTACAGGTTTATGATGGGCTGCCCCGTCCTCTTGTTCACCTGCCGGACGGCAAGGCGTCACCTCACGCCCCCTCTCCCCACATCCCCCTCCGCTCCCCCCGCCAGCGGCAGAGCCGCTTCCTCTGTGCTGTGAGCGCCGCATCC
>NW_010400161.1:0-37646 GCF_000710305.1 Buceros rhinoceros silvestris
GGGGGTAGGTGGGAGGTAACACCAGAAGAAGCCATGGGCTGAGTCACGTAGACTTTGCAGCGGTCTGCATCCCAGGAGGAGCTCTGTCCCACGGCTGACGAACCTCTGCACTAGCACAGAGCTGCAGTGTGACTCACAGTCATGCCACAAAGAGTGTTTGCGTTCTTGTTTTCTTTAACCATTTTTATTAAAGTTAAAAAACAAACCAGCCATAAATCTTTCTATTGGTCGGTGCCTTTTTTTTTTTCCCCAATCCCCAAATATAGAGCTGAGTTGAACCTGACAGTGTTTTCTTTATGTTAATCATGATTTTGCTACTAATTCACCACATGCTATGCTGGAAATCTGCCTGACAAGTGTTTTTAATTTGAAGGGAAAATACCAAAAGAAGTCATATCACTTGCAAATTAACGAATGTGATTTTTTTTTTTCCTTCTTGCAAAATGGTTTGGTCTCATTTCCAATACCCTCTTCTTGCAGATGTTATCAGTATGAGAAAATAGAGGTAACGCTGGAGTAAGCTATTCACTGTTCAGCTAAGTACACCTCCGTCCCTTTGGGTTTTGCTTTCTTTAGTGTGTGTGTGTGTAAGTGCATGAAAGGTTTACAAATTCAGCAATAACTGAGAATGTGACTATAGACAAGATTGTGCCACTTTGTCTCCCATTATATATGGTGGTACTGCACATTGCAGCTCCAAGTACCATATCCTGCCTAACTAAGACTGTTAAAATCATTTAGGTGCCTCACTCCTGGTGGTGATCTGGACCCTTGTTCTTCCTGAATCACAAAATGCCCTAAACAAGACTCCTTTGTTACACCCATTTTCTCCAAAAATTTCCACACCCGAGACCAGTTCTACAGGGACCCAGGAAGTCAAGTGGAAAGAAAAAACTTTTGAATTTTCCTAGTCGAATAATTATGATAACTTCTGTTCACACAACAAAAGAAAAAAGAAAAAACAAAACAGGAAGGGGGGGAAGGAAAAAGGACTTTGAATACATTGAGTAGCAAAATAAAAATCCCCTAATGAAGCCAGAATGAACACTTTGGTGAGGATAATTTCAGAAAATAACTGGGAAATATAAACATATTCTCATCTCATCTTCTTTAGGGGGCTGTTGGAGAGGAAGCGCAACTACAGAGGAACTTTCAAAGCAAAGCAACAGGATTTCTGGTCCTCCTCCTGTTTTTTCTTTCTTGGCTACAGACCAGAGCAGCACAGTAGTATTCCCACTAAATGTTCCTCGTTGGTCAGTGCCAGCAAGAAGCACAATATAGGTCCAAGTCAAACGGCATAACTGCCCTCCTGGCCTGCCCCTGCAAACCAGCACCCTCTGCATGGGGAGAGGTAGCAACCAAGTACCATGTACCTGTACCGTCCTGCAGCACCATGCAAAGCAAAGGCATGGCAGAGAGCTTCTTATATGGGTATATTCCCTGTATCTGTGTTGTGTTTGGGCAGAAATTATCCTTTTGATCAGATTTTTGAAACAGAGCTTTTGCCTCAGGTCAAGCTGTATTTGTAGGGCACAAGAGAGGCCAGGGAGGCAGGGAACATACCGCAACACTAATACAACATCCACCCCAAATCTCTCAAGGGGGCCAGTGAATTATACATTTACCAACACAAAGAGTATTTTTTAACAGAAAACTCATTGTATTTTGTCTCAAGTTCTCTAATTGTGTTCAATAATCTAAGCTGCTGACAGTGAAATTCAGTTCAGTAGCTACTGAAGATGATGTTTTCACCCAGGAAAGGAGAGTCTCTTACCAAAGCTATTAATGCACTGGAATGAGTTAATACACACTGCAGCTTGTTAAAAGGGCTGAGATGAACCAGCAGATATATGTGGGGAGGTTTATGCTGGCACCTACTCCTACAGGGTATGAGTCAGGCCAGTGCTGCTGCTCTTTCGCTTTTATAAGCATTAAACTTCTTTGCAAGCTTTTGAGCTGCTCTGAAATTTCAGGTTGAGATTTTTTAACTGACTAACCGGCTAAAATGTCTGCAGTCTGATAAAGATGCAAAATAATCGTTGAAAAAATCTATCACAGGTGAGAGAGCAGAAGAAATAATGATTTAAAAAAAAAAAGGCAGATCCATATAGAAGTCACAGTACAAGAGTAAAATGGAAGGTCTAAACCTTGAATGTTTGAGGCATTATGCAGAAGCAGAATGTTTTAAAGATGATTTGATAACTTGTCTCATTCAGGGATTTGCTTACTAGCTGTAATCCAGTCCAGCCTCTCTCTTAATTTAAACACTGACCCATGGGGTTTAGATTATATGAATTCCTTTAAAGCAATAAATTAAGAAAAAAATTTAAAAAATTTAAACATTGAAGCATGGCAACACAAAGAGGAGATGGGACACATCACATCACCCCACTGCTCTGAAGAAAGAAGTGGCTCCTTGAAGGAAGCAGGAAGGTGAGAGCAAAGGCTGCTGTTTGCATCACCTTCACACCATGGCTGAAGTAACTATTCTGATTTCTTTGACTTGCAAGAAAGTTGAGGAGAAGCAGGAAAGTCAGTCTCCATTTTCAGGTTTGTGTATCGTGTTTCTAAACCCATTGCAACACAATTTATGCTTTCAGAACTCTTTTCCAGATTTCTTTTCTTTCAGACAGTTAAGTATTATGAGTAATTTTTATTTAGGTGTTTTCCTTACTATATAAAATTAGAAGTAATTTTTCTTTCCCCTTCAAACCCTTCTAGAACATGCACATACATGGAAAAGGCCAGTTTAACTTCAGAGCTATATCTAAAGTTAAAGAGATGATAATGGTGCCCACCACCTTACTCATGACATTTGTGTAAAAACTGGTGATGTTTGCGATAGGTTTGAGGTTTAGAACTTCCCCCAGCCCATCAGGAAGAAATCAGAGAGTACATAAGAGCAGGTCTGCTCCAGGTCCTTGTCACAATATGACCCAGACCTCCTGTGAGAGGAGCAGTACCACAGTCCTCTTCAAATATCCTGATGGAGGAACTGAACCTGGTGGTTAGGGGAAAGGAGACTTCTTACAGTCCTCAAACCTGGTTCTCAGGAGCTGTGTACCTCGTTGGGAGGTGTTAGAATAAGGCAACCTCATTCATGCTGTCAAAACTGGACTCCTGCAGAGACTGGAAGGTGAATGCTGAGCAATCTGTAGCAGCTGACAGAAAAAGCACAGGAAAATGAGGGCCGTATCCTGGTGAGCCATGGTTGAGGGACATCCCTCAAGAAGCTCCTGCCAAGAAAAGTAGGACCAGAGCCGGCACTCTTGGAATTTTTAAAGGGAGTACAAGTGAGCAGAAAAACACACAAGAGACCTTTGACGTAAGAAGAGCCAGGACTTTCTGAAGAATTTTTTTTTCCAACACACCATTTGTTTCTCTGTACTCAGCCAGTTCCAGTTTCGAAGCCTTTGTGCCTTTCTTCCTTCGCACATAAAACTTCAAGTAATAATACTTTAAAAAGTCTACGTGTCAGATGAAATTCAACACCTCTCTGGGTAAATACATCCCACTGTGCCCTGTAGCTTTCATTGTGAATAAGAAGAGATGAGTAATGCCATAACTGCTTATTAAAAAGAAAATTAATCATTTCTTTGTGAGCTAAAGTCTTAGAATCTTTTTTACACTCTAAACCCAAGGAAAATTAACTTTGCTGAGATACAGCAGAGGCATTTACGAAGATGTAAAAGAGCATTTTGTTCTCAACAGCTATTGCTGAATTTTCTTTTTGCTTGACAGATGAGCTTATCAAATGTCACTGACATTTTTGCAGTACTGTGCTAAAATATGCTTCATTTGCTACTCATCTGAGAACTTCAGATATGTGTCATTCAGGAAGCACTAAAGGATTGATCCAACAAATCATGTGGGCTGGAAATGCCTCAGTTTCCTCTTGGTTACACTGTCATCTGCTACACACCAAGAGTAGTAGATAACCTGGTGACTAGAGCCCTTTTCTAGGCAGTGGAAAGTGATGATTTGAACCTCCTCAAGGTGGTCCAGGATGTCTTTCACCACCTATGACAGAAAGCAGTTACTGACTTTGCTCACTCTGTAAGGAAATTCAAGGACCTGCTGAGGCATTCAGTGCTTTTCTGGGCAAGAATAAACTTAAACAATGAAGAGGGACTACATCCATTGCTTACCCTCTGCACTCATGAGCACTACACCCCCAAAACCCACCAGACATTCTAAACAATAATGTAACTTGGGTCTCAAATAATAATACCTGAGTGACAAACTAAGCAGAAATTGCTAGAAAAAATTAGGATGATGGAGACCACTGCAGTCACCTCATCCAACCCTATTCTCAAAGGAGAGCCAACTTCAAAGCTCGATCAGAGGCTGGAGAGTCCTGGCTGTTCAAGTTCTGATTATACCAAAGGATGCAGATTTCCCCAGTCTCTTTGGATAACCTGTTCCAGTGAATGGCCCACCACCCAAACTGGACACATTTCTACAGGAGTGGTTTCACAAGTGCTAAATGCAGAGGAAAATTACTTCTGTGAACCAGCTGGCATTTGCTGATGCAGATCAACATCCCTTTGACCTTCTCCACCTGGACTCCCAGGTTGCTGACTACAGAGCTGCTTTCCAGGCAGTTTGTCCACAGCCTGTAGTGGTGCTTGGGCTTATTCCACCTTTGCACTCTCCTGCGTTGAACTTCATGAGGTTTCTGTCTGCTTGTTTCATCAGCTTGCTGAGAAGTCACTGAATAGTAGCCCTACTTTCTATTTCCTCCCTTCAGTTTGGTGCCATTGGCATACTTGCTGTGAGTCATTCTGTCTGGTCATCCATGCCATCAATAAAGACATTAAACAGTATCAGGCCCTTTATCAAACCCTAAGGAATGTCACTCAGATCTGGTCACCAGTTCAAGCCATTAGCCTTTATTCTTTCAGTGAGACAGCCCAGCCACCTTTTTTCACCAGCTTGGTAGTCCATCCATCTACTCCAGAACTCCTCAATTTGACCACAAAAGTGCTACAGGAAAATGTCTAAAGCCTTGCTAAAGCCTTGCTACTGATCTTCTCTTTTTTTCTGAGACAGTTGTCTCGGCAAAGAACACAATCAGACTGGTCAGGCATGACTTGCCCTTCATAAGTCCATGCTGGCTGTTCCCAGTCATCTTCCTCTCCTTCATGTGCCTGGACATGGCTTCCAAGACAATTTGTTTGATAATCTTCCCAGGGACTAGGGTTGGAATGATCCTGACCAATAATCAATCGACTGGTTTGTTACTCATTTCATAGCACACTCTTAAGACACCCCAGACCCATCCCTCCTCCTCTCCCTGACCTTCTTAAAGATAGCCCATGGCACCATCAGTCAGTCAAACTCTTCCATTGCACCTCTGTTGTCCCAGTAGCACCATAACTCTGTGCCTAAGCACAGACTTCTAATTCCCCTTCAGTTTTCCTATGCTTTGTATTTTGCCATTTAAGGACACAAAAATAAATAAAAAAAAAAGAAAATCACATTCTGAAATGACTTGTGAAATGCAGAACTGGTAAAAATATCTAAGTACAGAGGATTTAAGGATTTTTTTCATTAAAATGCCCATGAGATTGTTCATATATTTCCTCAACCTACTCTAAAAATCTCTTTTGTTTTTGCAAAGAACCTAGGTTTTCAGAACAACTATTTCTGCCGTGGCTAAGAGATAAAAGCTTCATTAAGTTATACTGTAAATCATGTAAACACACGCAAGTAAGAATCACTAAAAGATTGTGGTGGGGATACCATTTGCTACTGAGCATTTCTACTTCCTTCTGTCTTAACAGCAAATGCAGGCTTGAGAAGAAAACATTCAAAGGGTGGTATTTAGTTCCAGAGGTTATATTTGTAGTTTCTATTACAAGATTAAAGCAAATGAGATCCTTTGCCCTCCAGTACTGGTTTTCATGGGCTTTGCAGAATTTGAGGACTCTTAACTGCTGGAAAACAGTCTTAATTTATCACATATCTGCCAGTAAATGTATCCTTTCATTGAAAAGATTTGGTTGTTAAATTTCCTTACTTTATGGAGGTTGATGAGATTTACCTTACACTTAGGACTATGCAAATAATTGATTTTGCAGCTCAGTGGCAGGACACAGCTAAAGCCAAAACCAATATTTTGGGCGTGTTCTTGCCAAAATGAAAAAAAAAAAAAGAAATATTTCATTTTCTTGGTGAAAAGAACATTGAGCTGAACCAGAAACCAACACCTCAGGGGTTAGACTCTGCTCAAAGCAAGTCAGATGAGAGCAGCTTAATCTGCAAAGCAAGTTCTGCACAGGTTCACACTTTCCACAATATCTGGATGGGGACAATCCTTCCGTCTTTTCTCCCATGTGTTTGCAATGCCACTTTATTTGTGTCAAACCTGAGTGACTGCAGGAAGGTTGAGCAGGAGGTGAAACTTCACGCAGGTACTAGGATATAGGTGGTTACACTAGTTAATGAGGTGACAAATCTTCTCTAAAATAGTTTTCTGTTTTAGGACAATGGAATATTTCTTAGCTATTCTGGTACTTTATACTCTTCTGCTGCAAAGAGGAGATACACGGTAGAAAACAGGGAAGACCACAGTTCCTGCACTATTGAAGAAGGTTACGTAGAGCAGGCTGTTCATGTCTCTTGCAAAGCATAAATCTGTGATTTTTTTTTCCTGTTTGGTACCGATTTCCCACAGTGAAATTTCACTGTGCTCTTGAGCGGTGGAATCTGATCCTGCAGTGCTCACTCCCCCTTGATCCTAGTCAGCAGAAGGGGACCTTTGTGTTGGAAGATGCTACATGGACAAGGAGACTCATGCTGCCACAAATGCCAGGTCATGTGCAGCTGTACGTTCATAGCCAGCCCCAGATTCAAGAATAGCTCTAAATGGGATCCTCAGAGGTCAGAGCACCTCAAGGCTATGGTGCTTTGCATCTCTCATTATCGTAAGTTTGTCCGGAGCTGAATTGTGGGGTAAAGATTTGACCTTGGCGGCTTTGAGGACATGTTGCTAACACCGTGCAGAAACGGGGTACTGAAACAAACACAGCCTCAGCTTTCACCCTACAGAGCAACAGATTTGACTGCTCATTTGGTGCACCCTTCCTTCAGCTCATCTCTAGAGATGGAGAGTGAGCATGCCCCAAGAGTGTGACGCACTGCTCAGTAAGGAACAGATTTAGCAAGGCCCTTGCATGTGCTGCACCTTTACCTAGCTACCCTTTTATTCATAAGGATGTAGCATGGTCACACCCAAACTGTCACAACATTTGGCTGGAAGGTTTCAGAGATTGGCTTAGGCCAACCTTTGCTGGGAAAGACAGGAACTTCTGTTCTGGTGTGATGTTGGTGGTAATGGTGGGGAGCAGGCTGGGTGGCCTAGATGACTTCTTCAAGCTCTGTTTCATACGGTGCTTGTCTTCAGGTTTACCTTGACACTCCTTGCCCTTGTTTCTCCCCCTCTGCAGTATATTCTGCTCTGATGCTGGCAAAAGTCGCTCTGGAGACACTACAGCTTTTCCAAAGGTCTAATATGTAGAGAACCACCAGAGTGGATGGGCAGCTCCTCTGCAAGCTTACAACCAGTTTTCTTCTGTGCCACAGTCACAGCACTCCATTCATAGTATCCAAAATTTCTGGCATGTGGCATGTGGTGAACAGCACTGCTTTTCTATTTCTGTTTCTATTTTCTATTTCTATTTCTGTTTTGAGTTATAGCTTTAGAATATGAGACTAGCTGTCCCACCACGTAAAATAGCTCTGCAGTGCCCTCAGAAAGAACAGGAATTTTGAGTACAACCCCAAATTTCAGGCTTTATTTATTCAAAACATTATGCATACACCTCGTAATGGAACCTCAGATCACTGATGTTGGGGGCCTGGGGGAAGAGAAAATGGAATGACTCTTCAGACAGTACTTTTCAATGAGTCATTAGCAGGGATGGATATAGAAGTCAAGGACCCATAATGCTGAGGCCCGCACACTAAAACAGCTTGCTGCCAGTAGGTCGTAAATCTTTTTGGCCTCTGTTTCAGATGTGACCGTAAATTGATTTATAAACAATGTTGCAGACACGAACAGAAAGACTCCTAAAAGCGGTTTTACGAAAACAGAGAAAAAGTGTTAAAGGTGGTTGCAATTTCTTCTAAGTGATTCAGAAACTGTTGAGCTGTACAAAATTAGTCATTTATTAAAAGGTGTAAGAATAATTTCTTAACCTATTAATGAATGCACTCTACCGTAAAGCGTGACTAACTTCCCATAAAAAGAGATCAAAATCGTGGGTGTACATAGTCACTTTGTTATCTTTCTGCCGTAACGCATTCTGTTTCTGCACTGTGCATGGGCACATCCAGGAACCGAGTCTACAGGTGCACTTGGTGAGGGCTGGCAGATCCACTCCTTGAAGGGAAACCTTTTCTCGGAAAGTCTCGCTGTATACTTGCTTGGAAGATGGGAAAAGCAACAGCAGCCTCTCTCATCTGCCTCACCGAGCCAAGACCTCTTCCAGTCATGCTATTAATCTCAGCCTCTTTTTAACTCTTGTGGCTTTTTTGCCCTAGCCCTTATTTTATATTTAGGCCATTTTCTTGTGATGAGTCACAGCTGAGGCTGTCATTTTACTATAGTGAAATGTGTCAACAGGACCAAGAATAGCAGCTGTCTGTCAGACCTGCACCTAGCGTGTTAATGGAGATACCAAACACTGGAAACAAATCAAAAGACAGAGAAATGGAGAATGCAGCTTTACAGTGAAAGTCATCTTTATAACAGTATGCTTATTTTTTTCTTCCCTAGAATAGACAGCAGAGATTTTTAAAAATGAAGCTCACACGGACTAATCCTGTCCAAATCAATCTAAGGTAATGGAATTTACTGGGATAAACACTCTGCTGGGAGGAATGGAAGATCCAAGGTTATCTGTACCTCTTCAGCATCACCCCAGTGGGCTATCCTGATTGACACCAGCTAAGAACTTGTCCCTCCCAGCTTTGTAAAAAAAGATTGTATGGCCAGGGACTGTAGCATGAGACTTGAGAGGATATTGGCTTAGCTCTGCACCTTCTGCACACTTGAGGTGCCACAGCTGCCTCAGTTCTGGGCAATAAAACTTTCCAAGCATAAAGCCCTTCACTTCTGCAGGAGCTGCTCCATTTTAAGATGTTGTGGTCAGTGGTGCAAAGGCCAGCTCTCACTCAGTAACTACTGATGTACCTAAAGGATAAATGCTGGGACCAGTACTGTTTCCTCATGTCTTCATTAATGATCTGATGTAACAGAGTGCACTTGCAGCAAGTTTGTGGGTGACATCAAGTTGGGGGGAGAAGTCAGAACAGTCAAGGTAGGGCACCATTGAGAGGAACCTGGATAACCTGGAGGAACGAGACAACAGAACCTCATAAAACTCAATAAGAGTAAGGCTTTCAACTGGGTTGGAAGAACAGTCTGGGAGCTGCTTGTCTGCGAAACAGCTTTGCATAAAAGGATCTGGTGGGCAACAAGTGCAACATGCCCTTGCTGCAAAGAAAGTCAACAACCTCCTGGGCTGCCTTAGCAAAACTGTAGCCAGATAGAACCAGGAAAGTGACTGTCCCCCTCTGTTTGGCACTTGTAAGACCACATCTGGAGCATTTTGTGTCTAAGCTCAGGCAAAAGCGGAAAACAGGAATCATCTTGGATAGGCTCCTTGAAGACCTCATCTAGCGAATGCTCTCAGAGCACAGCTGTTTCATGTTAGCAGGTTCAGTGCAGTATGATTGCCAACAGCAGAGACTTCTCTGTCTTCAGCTGGTGTCATGCTGATGTTGACTATCCCACTGGCACTAGGTTTTCACTGTTTGGTGGGGGTTTTTTTCGGGGGGGTGGGGTGGGCGAGGAGGGGAAGGGGGAAAGGCCAAAAAGTGGCTTTCAGGCCACAGACTGAAGCAGGTCTTCAGATGTTTAAAGACAGCTATTATTGCCTAGGTGTTGTTACCTGATCAACACCTGGACTGAGACAATGTACAGGCTGATGTGAAAACCAGATCTTTAGCTACAGGCAGAAATGGCCCAACAAAGGAGAATTTGGTTTCATTCCTACAAGGAAGCCTGGGACTGTTGGACACCACTGTTGTCACTGACCAGCAAGTGGTTTTGGAGCATGTGATTTGGACATGCAGTTTGGCACTGAGGAAGCTGTTGGTCAGTGTATGTCTGCAGGCAGTCAAGGAGCAGAGCACAGCACAATCCTGCACTGAGGTACCTCATCCTGCCTCTCCCAATAACCCAGGTCCACTCCTGGAACTGCACTCCCCTCCACTTGCCCAGGAGCAATATAAAGTGTAAATAGATATCAAAATACAAAGGTAAATGGATATAAAAATGAAGAAAACTCAGGAGGGAGCAGTGACTCTGGCGCTCACATTGGAGGAAAGAGCCCTGAGTCCAAGATCATTCCCCTCAGAAAACTTTTACTAAAGCCACGAAGTTTTCCATGGTTTTAGAGATTAGTGTGTAGTAGTAACAGTCTATAGATGATGTTGATGATGAATGATGATTAAGTGAACACTCAGTATCTGTCAGGAAAATTTCAAATGCCTTGACAAATCCTGCTTCCTGAGCCCAAAATAACTCATAGTAAGTCAGTATATTGGGAGGAATTAGGCACAAGCAAACAACAGACTCTGCCTTAGCCTGGCTGAGTTATTAGTGTTGGGACAAGTTTGAAAGGCTACAGGTCCCCTTAGGCACAGACACAGCAGAGGTAGATGAAAGCGCTTTCTGCATCCTCTAGATTGATGCTTGAGTGGTTCACACAAAAAGACTTTAGATCAGGGTTCCTGACATTTTCTTCTGGGGCGGTTGTTTAATGAGCTGAACATCAGTCTGGGGCCAGATAACAAACTTGATGTGGAACGTAATTTCCTTCTGTTTAAGAGTGTAATGTAACGTGCTTCATGAACTGAAGCTGAAGTAGAGCAAATACAGCAGTACTTTTCCATATTCAAGGGAGACGTATGTAAGTGATGTCATTGCCAATAATTTGAGACAATCTGTATTCAAAACCTGCCTCATCATGAAGGACTGAGCAAAAGTAGTCTCCAGAGCATCTCTGCACAGGCCACACTTAAAGGAGGTTCACCCTGATCTCAGCAGCATGGTGTGTCTGGAACAGACCTTGAAGCAGTTTATTAACACAGCACAGGGTAACAGGAGGGCTCAGAGCAGTGCTTAACGTGAGAAAAATAGCAGAAATTAAATTCATTATTACCCTTTCTGGAACCCAGTCTGAGTTCATCAATTTTGTACAACATTGCAGTGTTTTGCGGTAGGAAATGGAAAAAAAAAAGACGAGTGGTAGAGTGATCTATGCTGTGCCTTTTAAAGCAATATATTTCATCAAAGTGAAAAAAGGCAGATCCAATTAACTATGCAAAGAGTTAAATCAGGCAACAAAGACAGATAATAACTAAAAAGTGAACTTGTATTTATGAGCTTGTGTTCACAACCACCACTGTCAACTGATTGTACCACGTGTCAGTAAATAACAGGCAATGTTGAGATCACACTCTCCTATTATTAGAAACGTAATAGTCATATCTCGTTTAAAAACCTGTTTTTAAATCTGTTGCCACCTGGAAAACTAGACTAAACAGATCAAGAGTTAAGGTTATCTACAAATACTCTGGGTAGAAACATAATTAGGGCTGTAATTAGGATTATCATCTAGTAGGCAATGTAGACAAGCCTGAGAAGATAAGCCACTATCAGTTGCTGTTGAGGGCTAAAGTGATTATTAAGCTCATAAGTTTGGGCCATGTGTTTTCCTGGCAATGATGTGGAAATAACGTTGAACAGCTTCCAAAAACCCAAGACAGAACTGCAGGTGGTTTTTACCAAAAAGCCTTCCCAACATGCCACCATCACCAGCCAGGTAAGGTGCTCACATGTGCCAGAGCCTGCTTGTGGCTCTCCAGTGCCTGGCAGTGGAGCATGGAGGATGAGGTTGTAAAGTGGGGGATAAAGCTGCTTGCTGAGCAGCCCCCTGCTACTCCTTCCTGGCATGACCCTCCCAGGGCCCATGCTTTCCACTCCCACTGATTCACTCACATTACCAGGACACAAAGCACCCAGCACTGTAGCACAGTACCTGCAAGGGCAGGCTAAAGACATTTCTCTGTAATGAGAAGGAACTCCAAGCTAAGATGGAAAGCCAAAATGATTTTTATATCAAACCATGGTGAACAGGCTGAGCCCTTAAACACATTGCAGGATGTGTAACAGTCAGGCTCAGAGCTCTATGTGCCCCTGCGAAGCACGTCTGGAGGACATGTGGGTGCCCCACTTGGAGCATCTCCCAGCCTGCTGTAAGGTGACGGTAGAGGACAGCCAGCTCTGCAGCAGCAAGTGTCCTTCCCCTCTGCTCTCTCTCTCACCTCTCCCAGTGAGACAGGCAACTCCCCAGCACCCTGGCCCTTCCTTAGAGGTGCATTTCCCAACCTTCCCAGGCCTTTACCACACCTGCCAACAGGGATCCATTGCTGCAAACTCTTGCCACATGGAAACTCACATGGGATTAGATACTGGGACTGTGTGCTTCCACTTCACTCCCCGTCACCCACAGGAGATTCTGTGGCACCATATCTGCAATTCAATGTCTGCCCTACACCAGGAGCATGGGGGAGTCCCTGGGAGGGACCTTCCAACACACAATAAAGAGCAAAGATCTGGCAAAGAGCAGCTTGGTGACACAAGCAGTTAGTAGAGGACAGCACATGTCTGCAGGGACTATAAAGGCTAACATGGTTGTCACTTTTTATCAAACAGGCTGACTCATCTAGAAGGCACAGGCAGCTGTCCCCAGCAGCCCTCTCTTTCTGCTGCTGTGCCTGCAAAGAAGCCAGGAGAGATTAGAGGTTTGAGGGGGTTGGTGGGGTCTTCCCCAAACTGTCCCATTCCTTGGACCACACCAAGCGCTCCTGTTAACACAGCTGATCAGCGGCAGCAGCCCCCTGATTCTTTGAAGTCACTGATGTTTTGTAGCTTGCTGAACTGCTTAGTGAGAAACCCTCATTTTGTTACCAGAAACAGAAATAAATTGAGGCAGAACTTGCTTTCCTTCAGATAACTGATCTTTTTCTTCCTCTGGAAATACTCAATGGACCTGTTTTTATCTGTGCGGTGTTTACTTTCCAGAAGGCTTTGCCATGTTTGCAGCTCCGTGGGTTTTTTTACCTCAAGCTTTTCCACAAAATATACAGAGCCAAGGGCCAGTTCCTGCTGTTGGGAGGGTAAATCCACTTTCAAGACAGAAAGGACAGTCCTCCTTATGACTTTCTCTTTTCTTGGTTCTGTCTTGACATTTTATCTTCCTTCATGCTATGTGAACAGGAAGCTATAGGGGCAGCCGCAAATCTTCTTGGTGCCTTACATCCTTCAGCTCCACTATTTTTACACTGTCAGTTGTTTTTATACATGTGCCTCTACATTTACGGGATAAAATGAAGATGGCAAAACATCTCTTATTACAAATTCCATCGTGTATAAGAAGGCCAAGTGCCATTCCTCTTATTCAAACCTAGCCAATGATCCTTACTACTCTGAATTTATAGTAACCATAATTCCAGAAGATTCTCAGATACCTCAGAGTGGTTTTTTTCCAGTATGAATAGGTTTTACAGCTGGGTGAGGTCTTCCATTACAGAGAAATTTATGCTTAAACCTCTGTTCTTAAATGTCCTTCAGCTAGTCGAAGTGGTTACAAATCCATCCACAGCACCCAATGCAAGTTATAAAAACCGACTACCCTAGTTTAACATACCACAGTATTGGTTATTCCACTGACGGCCTAGATAGCAGGAAGGAATATGTCAGGCGACTTTAGATTCATGTCAGACCTGATTATTTCTGGTTATTTCCCAGTGGTATATTCCTTTGTACAGACTGTGAAATGTGCTCAGAAGTTGAACTGGTTCAGTGTTGCTGTGAATACACAGTCTCATAGGTCCTAACAGGTAGAAAAGCTTGCTCATTTATTCCTGCTTGTTCTAAAACTTTTTGTAAGGCTTTTACAAAGCCCATTGTGCAGTCTGACTCTACACGCGTAATAAAACCTAGTCCTTGACCCAAGAAGTGCATAGCTGAGAGCTGAAACCTACAAAAGATTGTATATATGCTTTCCTTTGTTGCCATGAGTGGTGTCTTGTTTGAGATAGTAGGGTAAGCATGTCTGTAAGCATTACTGATTTTCAGTTTTACTAAATACTCCCCCTTGCACATCTTTGTTTCTTTAAAAAAAAAAAAATAGAAGGCAACCAAACCTGGAGAGTCATCTTCAAGAATACTAGCCTGGCTTCATATGGCTGTCCACCTTAACGAGGTCCTGTGGGGTCATTCTCCATGGAGCAGGTCTTCTCAGTGGTTTTCCTGGTCTAATGGCCAGATTCGTTACTGAATTTAGCAGTGTACTGGTACAGACCTCATCACTGTTGTATCTCAGCACCTTTGGTGTTGGTCTTTCCAGTAAGATAGTCCATACAGCCTTCTTCAAATCTAATGGTATAAAATTTCCTTATTACATAAAATTTCACCCTGCTAGATTTCTAACATTTATATAAAATAGCAATTTCATTATGTTGAAGAACTTATGTCTGTCACTGTGGAATTATATACATTTTGTTATAGCAATTATGTAAATGGAAAAATGTCAATCTTTACAACTGAAAATCTAAACTTCTCAGGTTGGCTTCATCAGGGTTCTGTAAATGCTCAGAACAGGGTTGGTTTTTTTTTTTGGTGGGGGGGTTTACTATGCCTCAACCTTTTTTTTCTGCCAGCATATTTAAACATGAATGACTCTTTTTACAATGCTCTTACGGAGTTTCTACACCTGCAACAAAGCCAGATTCAACCTCATGGTCTCTTTGAGCATTTTATATAGTGGTTTTAATTTTAAATCAGTTCATTCAACGTTGAAATAAAGCTAGCACCTCACATGGGCTAGACATTCAGAAGGGTAGACTGGTGGAGCTCCAGATGGAGTTATGCCAACTGACACTAAGCAGGGATATAGCTCTTAGAACCTAAGATCTCTGTAATAAAAGACTGGCGCCCCACACAACACTGATTAAAAACATTTGGCTTTACCCTATTAACTTTAGCAGTACATGTATTAAATTGTCACAGTTTTTCTCCTTTTTTCTCAACAAAATTCTCTTTGGTATATACTGTGGCTCTCTTGTATGTAATGACGAGCTGTGTAACACATTTTCCACTATTCTTTACTTTGTTCATTTGTAGGCTTTTGCTGTGCTGGTGTGAGGGTCTTCCGTGGTTGGTACAAATGCGGAACTGCCAGAAGATGTTACACTGTGGACGAGAAGAAAAAAAAGTCAAGAGATGTGTGTCAAGAGGAAGAATTTCAGTATGCAAAAATGTCACTGACTGGAAATATTAGATCGTCATCTTTTTCTTTCAAAACTTATTTGATATTTGCTAAAAAAAAATAGAATATGTATAATATAAACAAACTCAACAAGCCCAGCACTGAGAGAGTCTAGGTGAAGGTTTATAAAGCTTAGAAGTCACTGATTTTCTAAACAAGCCTTAAATCAAAGGCCAAACCTATGCTGATTTCAGGGATGTAAAATCATATTGTAGAAGAGCAAAACTGGATCCTAAATGCTGTGCTAGGCAGAGCTCAGTCTAATCAAATCCATTTAACCCCATTATTTTCTTCTTCATGTATCACAGATGAAAACAAGGGAGCCCTCTTGGCAGGAGGCCAGCCTGAAGCCATTTATTACCCTCCATGCTGAAGTTCTGACAAGGAGAACAAGGCAGCTGTCCTTATGGTAATTGATATTAATGACTGAGGTTAGAGACAATCAAGCCAGCCCGGAACTTAACAACAAAGAGAAACCCCAGCCTGGCTCCACAGCAATAGGGACAGAAGTAGTCTGAAGTCAAATGGATGAAAAAGGAGCAGAGTAGAGCTGTTCTTTTTTAAAAAAATTATTTTATTTATTTTGTCTCGGAAATCATTTAGGTGAGACATCAACATACATTAAATAAGAAAAAGAATTGCAATTGAAATGGGCAATATCTTGCTTTGTCATTCTTCCAACGTGTCCTACACTGCCTTTGGAGGGGCTGGAAGAGGCAGAGGTGGGGCTGGAAGAGGCAAATCTTCCCACCACAGGGACACAGTGGCCAAGGGGCTGCATCCCCAGGCACGATGATGTGCAGGGGTTAGCTGCCCACAGTCTCAGCTCCAGCTGTTCCCCGGCAAGCCCTGGCCTGAGTTCAGGTCCTGTCCCAAAGTTCATTCCCAGGCTTCTTATGACATTCTTGGTAAGGTCATTTTTATTTTTTTATGGAAGTCTATGCTTATTCAATCAGATTCCTTCAAATTTCACATATTTTTGTGCATTTGTGCAGTGCTGAAAATTAACTCTTATTTCAGATTAGCTGGAGCTATTTTAACCAGCAGAACCATTGATTTGCATTAGTGAAAACTGAAGTGATTGTACCTTCATAGTTTTACTTGGAACAGGCTTTGCTTGTTTTCAATCGGGTTTACTTTTTCTACCATGGAAGCTTGTTGAAATGAGTCCATGAAAATTAAAAGCCCTCCTCCCATGAAAACTGAATGCACTTGGATTAGACATAGCTCCAGGTTGAAATGAAAGGATGGAGAGACAGCCCTCACAGTAAAAGAGACAGTTTTTATATTTCAGAATAAGATTCGTTTTTTTTTTTTTTTTGCAGTGTTCCTTGGTTTAGTTTGTGACAGGCTTTGGTTTTTGGTTCACAACGGGAAAAGAGGACAAGGGGACAAACAGACGTGAGGAACTGCTGTCATACCAACGCGGGGACAGTTGCTGCACAGTGACCCAGGGAGTGATACATCACTATATGCTCTCTCACCTGTAACTTGGTTTTCCCCGGTTTTATTCATGTGTTATTTTCTCTTCCCACCATATCCTTCTCTTAGCTTTCATACCTCTCAGCCCCAAAACTGTCTGGAGCATCAAGCAGATCATGTGAACAGCGATTAGTGTACTCTGCTGTTCTGCCTCCTGAAGTGTTGTGTCTTTTGGTCACTTTATCATCAAGGTGTTGAGAAGCTTGGCATTGCAACATACGCTGTCTGTTAAAACAAATATAGTGTCATTGTTGCTGTTGTTGTTGTTGAGTAAAACACTTTCCTAAGCAGATCCTTGAGACAGACATTCTCTTCTTGACCAAATTCTCTTCAGATGACTGAGAGATACAGTAAAGTGTATCACACTTTTGAAATGAAAACAGCACCCAAGCTTGCTCTATAATTATTGGTCTCTCATGTATACATCTGGTGATGTTCCCTTCAAACCTTCCCTGCTCGTGCACATTTGGACTCTTTTAGCATAAAGGAGAAAAAATTGAGTTTTTCAAGAAGGAAAATATGTCTGTATGTCCCCCGCTTTTCAGGAATAAAGCAAATCCCAGAGCTATTACTCAAATATTGATGTTTGAAACACTCTTGCTTTCCCAGCCTTTTCTCTACCGACACTCTTCTCAAGTCCAAATAACACAAAGCAGTTACTTGGTATAATTTGTATGGGCTGTTAATTACTTAATGACACAATGATATGAAATGCCAGGACACAATTACAATCTGATTTCAACAGTTACCTTTAGGTCACCGACACAAGAGATTCAACACCCCGTTACAGTCTTCTATGAGAGCAAGTAGGGTTAAACTTCAGGAAGCACATACTCACCTGATACGGGAGACACCATGATCAGGTGGGTTCTTTTCCCAGAATAAGGCTCATCCCTCGCATTCTTTTTAAGATCATGGTGCAGATCCTCCTGGAAGACATTTCAAAACATGCGGATAATGTGAGTTGATCCTAATCCCCATATGTGGAAGGAGGCAGTGAAGCACACAATGTGCCACCACCATGTCCTGTGAACCTCTTCCAGAGCATTCACACCTCTCAGCAATCTGAGGTCTACCATAAATATCTTGTGGTTGTCAAACATGGAGATCTTGGTGGTGCTTTGTAGAGTAGGAAAGGTCACTATGCCAATACAGTGCGATGTCTCTTGTCCCCATCTTGGCACATCCACCTTGCTCACTTTGTATAGATCCCTCCTCCGTCTACTTCTAAGATACGTCTCTTGTTTCTTTTTATTTTTGCCTTTTAATCTTTATTTACACACCTTTTCACACTCTGTCCTCTGGGCTCAAGGCTTCTTTTCCAGGGGAACTGTGATATCTCTTTTCAGATCTCTCTATAGACATCTCCCCTTCTATGAATCACTCAGATACAAGCTTACTCTTTTTTTGTTTTTAGTTTGAGTGTTTGCAGATAGAGCCCTTCCTCTGTGTCTCAGGTGAAGTCTTGGTCTCACAAAAAAATTGTTGCCAGCATTCTAAAAAGTCCAAATTGTACCTATACACGAATTGCCCATTTGTGCCAGATTCTGTAAGAAGCAGCTCATGGGCCAGTTAACTTTAAAAAAAAATTAGAAAAAAACCCCATAAAGCATTTTAAAAATATTTCCAATATTTTGGAAATAATGGCTTTTACTGTCTGGAGATCTGGATCTTCCTACTTAAATTTGTTGCTTATTTTTTGAGGACTGTGAATGGCTGAAAGGCACTGTATGAATGTCATCCATTAGTGGTTGGATCAACGATGGATCTCTTTTACTTGCTCTTTAAAGAGGTATTTGGCAAGTAGTGAAGAAGTGTCTTGGTGTAAGAGATTGGCATGCTGTAGCCTGTGTTTAAAACTCAAGATTCACAGACATCATCAAGCTCACTGTTACACTATTAGTGTTCATATATTTTTCATCTTATAGTGATAAAAATGGGTTCCAGCCTAACATCTTGTCCAAGCCATGACTGCATGACAAATTCTGGGTCATGACTGCCATTCAAGGCCTGGAATTTCTGTGTGACGGGAGCTGGAAGGTGCAAAAAACACATCCCTAGTTGCTCGATTAGGATTTTGCTTCAGATTAGGGTAAATTGTTACTTACTGCTTAAGTATGCTGGTGAAAGCCTGTCAAACACCATTTCATCCAGAACTCTGCCCTCCAGATAATGTAATGAATCTTGTAAATGGAGCACCTGATACACTTCTCAGGTCATCACCTTCCAGCTACTCTTCAAAAGATGACAATGATACTGATGCTATTAGTAGGGACTACATGATTACAAAATCAGTAATGAATTTAAGTGCATTGCCCATATTAGAAAGGTCATAATTAGCTATCAAGAGGCTTTATCTCCATACCTGAGAAGATTTAAATACTATTAAAGTGAGCGGTGAAGCAAAGTTTTACTGCCTCCTACCATAGTAGACCATTGAAAAAGCCCCTGCTGTTAAAGGTACAGGTTTTGATGGACTATCATTCCCATCAAAATAATTTAATTCCAGCTGGCACTGATTTTTCGATCCATTGTTAACAGAGGTTTAGAGAGATTGTATATTGTCTGGAGAACGGAAGCCTTTCATCTATTACTTGCCTGCCAATAAATTGACCAAGAAGATATAACCTACAAGCATGTATACGGGTACCTTGCGGTGTTTCAAGCCCATTATCATGTCTCATGGGTGAATTGAGTTAATGACTAATTTGGAAGAAGTAATTTATTTCCTTAAAAGATGAGGAAACACTGTCCTGTGGTTTTGCTCCATAGCTGAGTTTATTCACAGTTACACACTTGATAGATTTTAGATGATAATTTGTACAGCTGGATTTCAGTGTCCACATTGTAATTATTTCTCTGCTTAGTGGTTTAAACTCCTTTCAATTGCTCCAGCTTACTAGCACCTCAGATGGAACACAGGTTTTAACATAATAATTGCTAAGGTTGGATCTGGGCAAGTAGTGCAATGAATTCTGCTGATGTAGATTTGGAAAACTTAGGTGCAGGATTTAGGCTTCTACTCCCATGGCACAAGGTTGCCAAAATTACTGGAGCTCTACCAGTGTAAGACAGGAGCAAATTTTTTCTCCTGATGTTTTTCATTTGGTACACACATGCACCAGCAGGAACTCAAAGTCCCTTTTCTTGTAGAGACGTGATGTGCAAAATGTTAGGCTATAGTGTTACCTAGTATTACAAAGCCCTCCAAAGCAGGCAGAGTCCAGCGAGTTCTCAGCAAGATGGGAACGGTGGCTCATTCACGTCACAGGTATATGCTATTTTTGGCATCCAGTTGATTTTTCTGTATCAGGAAAACAAAACATATTCGAATAGAAAGTTCTTCTTGCTCAGTATATATACCAATCTAGCTGCTTTCAGCCAGGCTGATTTCCTTTCACCTGCTTTTCAAGAAGTTTGTGGCACTCTGTTTGAGGCTGGTGCATTTCAAGCTCTCTCTATGTGCTTCTTCTCTAACTGTGGAAAAGTGTTATCATTTGGGAATGATCATGGATCTGATTATGTGCTCAAAATGAGAGGAGTTAAGGTAGAGAAATGAAGGGGGTGAATGCACTGACTTCGTTTGGATTTTTGTGAGCAAAACACATACCCATATACAGAGGTGGCCACGCATGAGAGAGGATGCAGGGATGTCACATCTAGGCAGTGTGTCCACACCACTCTCAGCATTTCTCTTCTACTCCATCTGGAGCTGGCTGGAACAAGATTTTCAAAGAAAAACCAAAATAATGTTGATTTTGTGTCTTCCACAGAGATTAAGCAGATATGTTTTATTTATAACATCTGGAAACTTTGTCCTGGCTTTCTTTTCTTGTTTTAATTGAATACTGCATCTGAGAACTACAACAAGGCCTGACTGAGGGTAAATCAGTTCTAACAACATCACTCCAAGACAGTTTTTGCTCTATCCATACCAATCCAGTTTCACACAAAGGTGACAACTTACTAAGTTAATACCTACCGACACACATCAGCATAATATATAAGCAGTAAGAAGAGCTGTGTCAGTCTGTCAGTCTATTCTTCGTAGACTTTACTGAGGGGATGAGATTATACAGTTATTGTACAGGTGACTTTTCCTGGTAAGGAGAATAAAACCCATTCCACTGGAAAGCATCTCTTGGTCATCTTTCAAAGTACTTCAGCTTTTCTCCAGTCTCTTCTTGTTATTTAAAAAGAATGTGATTCACATCCAAAATGGTCATGGGTTATTTTCTGGACTAGATCTCTGTCAGAACGGCAAGCATATATTATATAAAGCACAAGCATCAGTAAAATTGAACAAGGACAAGTGTAGTTCCCTTCTTGTTCTGAATGAATGGAATGATAAATGAAAGATGTAAAACTTATTATTTCAGTACGCGCTTAAGGTCCCAGCTGGAGATCGGCTCCCATCCAGATTCCCTTAACACCAAAAGTGGAATTGAACTCAGTATTTTTTTTCTTATATTGAACCTAAACTGCTTTCTGAAAGTTTTTTTGGGTTTAACGGGAACTAAATAGGAGCAACTTCATTCACACGTGAGTCTGAACTCAACCTGACCCAAAACAGATACTACTTCAACTTCCCAGCTCACATATGAGGCTTTACATGTCCTGATATCCCTCGAGCACTGCAGAACCCAGAGGTTTGGATTGAACCAGGTCTTAGTTGTGCTTATTCCAGAGTATAAGTATTGCTTTACAGTGATGCCCCACTTAAAGGCCGATGACTTAATGAAAAGAGATTGATTCTTCTCACCTCAGAACTGGACATTTGATTTAAACTAGTTGTCTTCTCTATTTACACAGATAGGAAGAGGCATATCCAGGGGAAGACTCACAGAGAGAGCTCAAACGACTACTCTAGACTCATTTTATGACTTTCAGGAGAAAGTTAGAGGGAAATTTCACAGTCAAAAGGTCTACACATATATAGACAGCTTTTTAATATTTCAGCTAACTGCTTCTTCATATCATTTCTCTCCAGCTGCCATCTTCCTTCTTCCCGAGGCACTTCTGGGCAGGAAGTAGCAAGAGCTTTGTGAAATGACTACCTTCCCTGTCGCGTGGAAAGTTCACATTTATCAAAACGTGGCTCTTTTTCCTCTGTTTCATCACAAAGTGGCAGTACCAATCTGAACGAACCAATGGAAATTATGCACTGGAAAGTCATAATCAACTAGCAGAAAAAGGGATAGCAGGAGATTGTTTGATTTTGATTTTAATTCAAGTTTCTATGATTGTATAAAAAATGGATGGTGAGAATCTCTCTCCCTTTTCTCCTCAATTCTTGTTCCATCTGTAACTAGTCAAGTAGAGATTACAATGAAAGGATGGGTTGTTCAAATTTATTTGCCCATGAAAATATCCGTTGAGGAATTTTTTTTATTTCAGAGATCTAAAATGCTTCATTTTGCCAGCCAGACTGGGTGAATGCTGTGAAGTAGCTATACAAAAATAATTTAATTTTTTTAATAAATCCGTTTTAGTTAAGTTTGCATCTGCTTTGGTTTTGCTTTCCACAAATATTCAAGAAATTAATTTTCTGAGAACAAGTTCTTTCTCAAAGTAAATATTAAGCATGAGGACTCAAATGTATGCATAAAGGAAATTCTACATGGCCTTTTGGCAAGGCTTCAGAAAACCAAAAAACATGAAAGTATTAGGCTTATTTCTGCTGTCAAGGAGCAGGAAGAACACATAGTAACTGAAGTGACACATCCAAACTGAAAAAGCCATCTTATTTCTAGACTGAAACCTAGTTCCCCTGAATTCAGGAAGAGAATGCCTGTATGTTTCAACGTGACAAGGTTTTATCATACTATCATACTTCTAAGGCACTAAGTCCACTTCTTTTTGCCTAAGGGTTAATAAATGCTGACTTAATAAATGCAAGAATATCCTTTATATTTTGGAAACTTTTAAATAGCACAAAGTAGGTAAATTATCCTTTCCTGTGACTCTTCCAGATTCATTTTAGACAAATTTGGGGCTGCATAATTGTCAAAAGAGATACTTTGCCATCCCTGGTTATACCCTTCCATTCCTTCCCTCACGCCTGACACTGCAGTTGTTTTATTTACATAGACAGATGAGCTGACCCAGGAGAAGAAAAGGCTTGTGAGTTTATTTTGAGAAAAATTGGTTTCATTGTGATGAGCCCCCCGATCTAGCTGGAAGCTTGGCAGTACAAAGAAAGGTCTCTGTAGAGGGAAGGTGGCAGGAGCACAGGGTGTGGGGTGGTGGCATGGCATGGGACTGCATTTAAATTGTGTTTAAGCCAGCTGCATTCTTGCACCCTGCGATAACCCCTTAGCAAGATGAGCAAGAAGTGTGGAAACAGACTCCTTTAGCTGCTCCTCAGGCCCTTTTGGACATCTTGTCTCATAAAGGGGGAAAAGCAGAGATGCCGTTTAAATTTTCAGTATTTGAGGTTGGTTGGGTGGCAGGCTGCAAGCAGCACATGAACATGTGCTACTTCAGAAAATGAGGTTTTTCAGCAGTTTCTCAGAGTTCAGAGACATGTTCTCCTCCTTACTGGTACTGCCAACATTTGTTAAAGCAGAGAGATACACGCTAGGGGCTTCACCTCCAACCCACTTGCTTGTTTCATGGGATGCGCCTGTGCTCCAAAGGGCCTGTGAGCCCCAAAACAAGCCAGTGCCGCAGGGGCTCCGGGGCTCCACACAGTGCAACCGTGGTGCTGTGTTGCAGCCTCGTGAGGGAGGGCTCTGTCCTCCTTTCCCCTCTCCCACAGCACACCCTGCTTTCAAAGGGACAAACAAAACACTGCCACTGAGTCCAGGTGGGTGTTACTGGATTCACAGCACTGTTACCTATCTATCTTGGCGTTAGGATATAGCCCCAAACTGCCTCTCCCAGCAATAGGTTTTGAAGTCAGAACTTACACAGAAGCAGGGCAGCTGCCTCTTTCGCTACTGATGGAAAGCCCTCCAGCATCAGGATGTTAAACCTTTGGCCTTTATCTAATCTTGCCCATCCACCCCTTCCCACCATTCACTATCGACGTCCCCACAGCTCTAGATGTGTTTCGCCAGAACCAAATGTAGTCATTTCAGGACTCCACAGGAGTACTGTTTCTAGACCCTTCTAATTTTCCATTGTGACTCTGTTGAAATAGCGAATACTGGAAGTCTTTTATGGAGGAGGCTTATAAAATACGAACATCTGTTTGTTATGAAACTTAATGCTGACAGCTTGTAAGAGCCGTCTAGAAAAGTATTTAACTCAAAGTGTTCTTTGTGTGTGTTGGAATAAAAGGTTTATATAGCTATATTGGAGAAGGTATCTGTCCCAGTTAAGATTTATTTCAAGACAATGTCATTAGGGACTTAGAAAGGATTCAAATCAGAGAATGTGAATTCCCCGGAGTATCCTCTCCAAGTCACACTTAAAATGACAGATTTTCTTATCAGACATGTTTTGTTACCTGGATATACCTGCCATTCTTCAGTTCTGGCTTTCTACTGTCTGAGATGGTTGCATCACGAAATGAAAATCACTGGCATTCACCACCTGCATGTGATTGTTCACAAGGTTAAGCGTTAATATTCTTTGACTACGAAGAGCTGCCTTGGATAGATCAAGTACAATGGAAAGTTAACATACTTCTCTTTGAAGTGATGCTATTGAGTTACATTTGGTGTAGCAGTCTGCTTTATACCTTTATACCTACATCATACCGGTTTAATAAGCAACATGAGAACAGGAAAAGAGTAAATAGTGAGCCTTGTTCAAGGCATTCTTCATCTATGTATCCAAGGGGGATGAGAGAGATGATACTCTTTTCCAAAATGCATCTGTCATATTAATAGACCATTTGGTATATTGCCATATGTGAGTGTCAGATATTGCCAAAGGCAATATAATATTGTTAATAGTGAAATCCTAGAAATTAGAAATGGAAAAAGCTTATTAGATTTACAGTCTGCCCTTCTGTCGATACACTGCTAAATGCCTTTCTCTGGCGCTCTCTGCAATTACATTTTAAATGAGTCCAAAGTTACACTCTGCCAGTCAGCCATCAGGGCTGAGGAACTCGGAGCTGAAGGAAGCGTGCAGGTTAAGTCTCAAGTCAGAAGAGGTTGTTTCCAGTGGAAATACTATTTTTTTTGCTGAGACTGATTATTGTTTTGCCATTGATTCATATGGAGCCAAGAAGACTCAAACTGACAGAGCTGTGAGTCAAAATTAAAGTGCAAAACAAAACATGCTAGTGTTTTTTTAAAGCAACACTGAAATATAGTTGGAGCATACTGTGGCTCTATGTTCCCCAAGTATATTTTTATTTTTGTCATGATTCATGATACTTTGTTCCCCTTTCCCCTTTTGCTTTATAAGCAACCAAGAAAAACAAGGTAGAGTGCAGGAGGCACAAAATAACTGCATCCCACACCCAGAGTTAAAAAAGGAAGGTTCCATCTAACCTAGTTTAGTTGGCTTATCTCAGGTGTAACTTGAAATCCTAGGAGACCCAAAGGGAAGCTGAACGGAGTGTAATTTTTTGTTTCCAGTGTCCGCTTGAAGAGATGGTACAAAATATTTAAATTTAAAATGTGACTGACCTTGATTTGTGTGCACATTTCTAGTTTAAACACTGATGTATACAAAGCCATCTAAAACTGTACGAACAATGTAGGCCGTAACACATTGTCTTCTATACCATCATATAAAATGTCAGCTTGGTAAATGCTGCTCTTTCGGATAATTTACTACTCATCTCACAAACCAAGACAAATTTCTCAAATGTCATCTCAGTTCACAGTGGCTGGACCACACGCAGGCAGACTTACTTGTGAGATATGAGTGCATATGTATACAGGACATACAATATCTCCTCTTATTAATAGTCCACTGATATGGTTATCCCTGGGTCTGGTTGGACTGGCTATTATTAAGCTTCTAATACTTATCTTTTGTCTATCACTTGTAGCTTTGCTAACCTTAAATCCCTGAACAAACTCAAGAAATAGCCAGGAATATGTTCATCCTGGGGAGTACCACAGCCATACCAGCCAGGAGACCAGTGGAAATGCATTACACCCTTCCTTCCCTCCCTCCCATGTCAAAAGATGCAATGGAATAAGGATGTACACCCACTCAGGGGTCTCAGCCTCACCAGCAGCAGGGTTGAGCTGGGCTGTGCACCCCAGACAGGGGCCTCAGGACGTGCAGCAGTTTATCTGCCTGATGAATTGTCCAGAAAGGCGTAAGGAAAACAAAACATTGCTGCCTTACTTTTTCAGTAGGCAGATCTCTTCTGCAGCCCAGCTGGTCAGCTGCTTTACCAGCCCCAAAGTCTCTCAAAGATGTACCCCCATTTTGCAGCCCTGTGCTATGAACTCCACAGTAGAGCACAAAGTCAGCTGCACTTTAGCATGTAACCATGTTAAATGTGATTACTTTTCGCATACTTAGCCTCCTTCTTAGTAACCCAGGCTTCAGAAAATGAGAAACCACTAAACTACCTGAAGCAATTTATTTTTTATCGACATGATGCTACCAAGTACAAGTGCCAGTTTAAATTAAAACTCACTCCCAATGATCAAAAGATGCACAGCCAGCCTACTGCTTGCAAAGCTCCTCTCACTCGTGATGTTTTGAAAACAGGAGCAGATGAAATTCAAGAGATTTCTTACAGCCTTCTGGCTGTATTTAAGGCTAAGGGGAACGGGCCTTCATCACAGTTTCAATCCACGGTGTAAACAACAATTCTGGTTACCAAAAAAAATTACAGAAAGTTTTAGAAGATCAGGTGAAGGAATTAAATATAGAACTCACTACCTTCCTGCAATTATTCAATGTATTATAGCTCATGTTTAGTCAGAAAAGAGCTCACGATACTTAGAGCAAAGACAGTTATTGAGCAGAAGAGGCAGCAGCATGGATTACTGATTCCTTCACTTTTTGAATAATCAGTCTCAGTTATTTGCAAAATACTCCCCTTAAAACAACTACTGGACTCACACTCTGTAGCAGTGGAAGTCATCATATTTGTGGACTTTTTTCTCAAAAATTCAACAGAATGGCCAATTCTATACAGTAGGGAGAGAAAGTAAGCTGTGGTAACTGGTACACTGCTTTGCTCATGATTTTCTCTATTTTCTCTATTTTCCTATTATTCAGGGAATAAGGGCTGGTGTCCATTCCTGTACTGCTGAACTCATTTCAGAGAAACAAGGCATCCTAGGCTGTGCTTAACTCAGACCAACGTGAAAGACAGTCATGGCCAGTGGGGTTTCAGAGGCTTCATGAGTATTTGCAACATACTCTCTTCTGTTGTAGCCATCTTTGCACGCATCCTAAGGAAGAGCTTGGGCCCAGCACTAAAAGGGTTTGTATTCAGTGGAAGTCCTGTCCCCTCTTCCAGCTACACAAAGCTTAGCAGGTCTCCGCAGGGTGGCTCAGCTGCCACCTTGCCATACTGAGAAAATTAACAGGAAGTTACCTGCAGCAAGTCAACCTTGCTTCTAATTTCAGGGTGTAAACTGGGAGTAATTGAAACAAGGTGAACCACAATAGATATACCTACACTGGTAAATGGATCATTTTCAGAGGATGATCCCTGCAAGCTCAATGCTCATGACTTGACTTCAAGACAGTCTTGCTGCATGCTGCACCACTTGGCACGTCTCTCCTCTGGGCCCCCTGTGATGCGCCTGCAGTTGCAGGACATCAAAATTACTGTGTTTGTAAACCTACAGGGAGATGATTTTGTTCAAAGAGCCCAAAATAATACAAGGATTGTGCTGTAGGACAGTGTATTTCAGAACAAAACTGAACATATAAGTTGTTTGCCCTGGGCAAAAATATAAGTTATTTACCTCAGGGCACTTGGAGGTGTCTGGGCTGTAAATCCCTCCAACATACCATTGGAGAGCTACATGGGGCAAACAGAAACCAACTTGGAGGTGTCTTGATCACGCTGTCTTTTCGGAGCAAAACCTGGAGTAGCTCCAGAAATGGAAAGGGCTTCATTTCAGGCAGAACCAGTTGATAGGCTTCACAAGAGACACTAGGAGTGAGCAAATGCTTTGGTACCATGGATGCTCTGGATGACCGTGTGGCTGATCAGCTCACAGGGACCTGGGACTATTCTTGGGAGCTAAGATGTTTGGCAGTGCACAGTTGCAACCCATGTCCAGAAATGGGAAACAAGATTGAAATTCAAACTCTCCTGCCCCACGCATCTTGCCTATCCGCAGTGCTCTGTAACTGGTAGCTGTCTTGTCAGAATCCAAAGAAACAGTTAAAATTCTGCACATATAATGCTCTCTGAGCAAGACTCTCCTCCCAGATCAGTATATGCCAGCACTCAGCATTGATGTTTTGCCTTTCCGACATGTGAGGATCTCTCACAGTTGACAGTATCAAAGAGCAGATATCAAAGCTCAGTGATGCCTTGAGGATTCGAGAAAAGTACTTTGCCCCCTCAGAGCAATTTACACGAGGTGCAGTGTATGCTACACATGGCATGGAAATGAAGCTGTCATTTTCATAAGTCTTTGTGATATTTCAAGCCTTAAGAATGAACACTGAGCAACACGTTTGTGTGACTGGAACCTCTTTATGCATGCAGTCACTTGCTTTCACACATTTTGGGGCTCATCAGGTATTCCTCTAACCAGCAAACCAGGCATTTGAACATATTAAACTTTACAGAAATATCAGGGTATAGAATTTTTTTATCTCTTCAGGTCTAAGTGCTCTTTCATTTCCCTGATTTTGAATTTTTTCCCCAGGCCCACTTGTTCCTCAGTGTTTTTCATACTGCTGTTCTGAAAACAAACACAAACTAGATAAGACTCTCTCTGTCTACCAAAAATTATGCTTAAAAAAAAAGCATAAATATACTTGCAGCCATACTTTAGGGCAAACTTCAAAGTAACTCCATGTGGGGTTCCTGGAGGTATTTTGCTCTGATATGACACATAGATGCAGCAGCTCTGTGTAGAGCTGCATACATGAACATAAAAAAATTGTTAGTCTACTTCAGTGATTTATCTACAACTTTGATGTAGCTCTCACTTTGCTAGCAATATGTATGCCATGCCATTTGGGAGCTGTGTTCTACACTACTAGGCCAATATTCATCGGTATGTCTTCTGGACCTTGGAAGACGAACTTCTATGAGAGGCAAGCAAAGCAGAAAAGGACATACATACTGGGCTATGTATTTCATCTAAGTTCTTCAAAATGCTAATATCTCTGAATACATCCTCTGAACACCTGTATTCACCTACTGAGAACCTGCTCCACAAATAGTCTCTCACTCTGTGAAAATTCCTTCATTATCCAGTTTGAGGAAAAAAGAATCTCAGGTAAAATTCCTGTTCATTTTTCTCTCCAGTTTTTCTAAAAGCCTCAGGAGAAAAAAAAAAAATTCCTTTCCAGACAACTCTCTTTTTCCAGGCACTCACATCACTGTAAAATTATTGAACTCAGTACAAGAATAATTAATCCCCCTGGCTCTGTTCCCAAAACCTTTCACTCAAAGGATCAGACACTGTACAGATATTGCTTCTACTGTATCCTCAATGAACAGTAAAATACGTCCCTGAAGGAGGAGTGAAAGAGAGGACACAGAGAATAATAAAGAAAGGGTAAAAATAAGAAAAAGCATTCAGGAACTTCAGATGCAAGAAGAGAGGTAGCTAGTTCAAGTAAGCATAACATGAATAGGCACAAACTGATGCTCAGGACAATGAGAAGGGCAATGGGAAGGGCTAATATTTTAGGACTTGAATTTGTTTTGGAGTGGTTGTGCCAGAATAATTAACACAAGCTCAGCTACCATCAGCATGAGGCCTTTCCCTGGTTGGTTGACTACGCAGAAGCAGTTGCTGAGGTCTCTGTTGTAGGTCTATCTGAGCTCCTGCAGTGACCTCTGATTAACTTCTCATTAGGCTTGGGAGGGATATTCCCTGCAATGCAATTTGGTCAAGGGAGCACAACATAAAAACCTTTTCTAATTATGTTTCTGCAATGTCAGGACTTATGGGTAAAACATTAAATTCCAAACTCATTACTGTCCTCTCTCTTCCTCTGTCACACTCCAGTGCAGAAAAATATGAAATCCTAAGTCTTTTCATAGAATCTGTGATTCGTGTGTCGCGGGGGTTCCCAAACTCCACGATGAAGCAGAGCATGCAGGCATGTCTGGGGAAAGACTCCTTGGCAGATAGATCCATTGGTGTCACATCAATAGAGGCAGAAATTGGTTTGATTTGATATGTGCTTAACTATGCCAAACTGCCTCAGCAGAGAGACCAGGTAAAACAGAGATCTGGACAGCTTTTGTATGTTAGAGAAAAGACAGGCAGATAAACAATCAAGCAAATGCATTGTATCAAGCTTGAGGTCTTGATGCTGTGACAGAGACTTCTGGTGAATGTAGTGAAAATACAAATTAGGCAAACAGGGATTTTTTTATTGTTGCAGTTGAAAAGGTACTTACAAGACTGAGCAACAAAGATTAAAAAAATGCTTCAAATATATCTTGACTAACAGAAGGTAGGGAAAAACTCCCATATTTATTTGTTGAACAGAAATTTACCATCTACAGCAGCTAAATCTCTTCTGTCTTGAAGTGGCAGTAATCAGACTTCAAAGAACAGATCAGGAAAGCAATGAAAAGGCATAAGAATTTCCTGGAGACAAACAGTTAGATTTTTTGATTCACATAAAGTTTTTATTCCTTTTCTTTTCTTGAGTTGTCATTAAAGAAAAGCCCCCTCCTTCTGTGACCTGTAATAAACATAGTCCTTTCTGTCTCATTTCCATTAAGCCAACTATATTTTAGATATACAGGAGTAATTTGGTTTTCCTGAATTTTAGCATTTATTATCTTTTCCTTCCGATGAACATTCATACACAAAGCTTTCATCCAATGCTGGAAGTGGCAGTGAACTTCAAAGACAGCAGCCTCTGCCCCTTGTTTAGGCAACTTAATCTTTAACCCTTTTCCTCTCACCATCTAAAATGGTGATGAAAAAATACAATTCTATCTGACATACAGTATGAAGTAAATGCTGTAAATAACCAAGTGTGAATAGTGCAACTTAAGTCTGCTGCCTTCTGCAAAGATTTGTCAATGTTGGCAACTGCTCCAGTTAGGCAGAAACTCATAAACTGGTTCTGATTGGTAGGATTTGCACAACACGATGTCACTTTACTATTAATCCTCCTGGCTGGGTCCTTGAAGAGCTACCAAAATGCTGCAGGCTATCAATAAAGCGAAGGAAGAGAAAGGAAAAGAAACCCCATACTTGATCAGGAATTACTCCAAACCTCTGCAAGTGTACGGGAGGGGGAGGCTGAAATATCAATCAGAGGTACACAACTGTAGGTACAAAAGATTAAACCAGGAAGGAAAACTGTAGTGATGGTCAATGGTCACAATATGTCAGCAAGAACTATCAGTTTTCCTCTGCTGAGAATTATGAGTTTTGCTGGAAGGTAACAATTACAGACATAATTAAAAAGAGCTGGATGAGATCTCCAGCACTCAGGCCTATCACCCACCCTGACCCACCAAGCAGCTTGACTCAGACCTGTGACACCATTGAGACTCCAAGTCCCATGCAATAATATTAAAATCAACTTTGAAAATTATGCTCTCACAACAAAATTTCCTTTCCTTTCCCAGCAGCAGATTCCCACCTGTAACTTTCTAATATTTTCCCATTCTTCCCCACCTCGGGTTTGATTTCCCAAGCTTTTTGCTTTCTCTTCATTACACACTTACTTTCCACACCTACACTGCTTTTCTCGGAGAACAAATAATACAATGCATATGATATGATACAAGACCAAATTGCATTTTTGCTTTCTTGGCAGTCCAGAGGAACGCATTAAAGAACAACACAAAGATCTCACTCTCCAACCGAATAAACTAGGCAAATTTTAGCACTGACCAGTAACTAAAGTGCCATATTCTGGCTCTACTGCTCAGGCAGACAGCAAGGATATACCCAATAAAACAAACACAAACCATTAACATGGAGTTGTGAACTCTGACAGGCTTTGGCTTATTGTCTTTGCAGGAGCACACTGTGCCAGAGAAGTACAGAAATTACGCGTTCAGGCAAACGGTGCTGGGGATGGTGGCAGAGTGAGATCTTTCAGACATTTGGAGCTATTTAGCTGCTCTGAAAATACACACACACCAACTCTGATAATTATGCTCACTGCAAAACCTAGGCATGGCGCGCTGGAAACCTTTTAGGGGCTCTTTATCACTTCCTGCCTTTGCCAGAATAAGGCTAATTTACTCCTATTTCAGCTGGCTCAGGCAGAGTGAGAGAAGAGAGACTGGATTGTCAGCATTATTGAAAAGACTCATGATTAGTCACACTCACTTGAAGGCAAGTTACTTGCCAGACACTACACCACTCATTAAAAGACCTGAAAGCTGGCAGCCTTCCAGCAGCTGCGAAACAGCTCCAGGGCTGGCAGGCCCAAGAGCACCTCTGAAACCCCATGCTCTCTGGCATGCTGCAGTGTGAAAGGCCAGTTCAAGCATGCCTGGGTGCGACTGGCACTCCAGGAGTTCAGCAAATTGGTCTCGTTCTTCAGGGAAAAAAAAAAATTAAAATATTTGGTTGATGCTAACATCAATGTAATGCATTTTAAGGCTAGTCTGAAATTGTTGCCATTGCATGGTGTCCGTTTCTCCGCAAGGCTCATACCTGGGTGGCCAGTGATCCGGGAACTTGGAGTGTTCCTTAACCTGTTTCACCTCTGATCCCATTCCTGCAGGAGACATCAAGGTTGGAAATGCCCTGCTAGCTCAAGTACACAAGATCTAGTTCTACATTTGCAGTTTCATTTCCATGCCCTCAACTTTGTTGTTGCTTTTAAGTGAGGACAGCAGAGAAACAACCCTTCATTCCTCTCCCCCACACACCTGAGTGGGATTGTCTCTTGGTTTGCCCCTCTTGTTCAGTGCCATCTCAAGCCACACTGTCTCCATTTTTCCAGCTCTTCCAGCACTTGACAAATGTGACTTCCCAACCCACATCTAGCTCACTTAAGCTCCTGCTGCTAGACAGTCCTTTTCCCCTCTGTCCCTCTTATCTCACCATCATCCGGTTCAGCTCTCCTATCCCCCTGCTTGCTTAAGCTCTTGCATTCGTCTGATCGCTCAAATATTAAAAAGCTAACCAAGCCCCACCAGTTTCCACAGCAATCCACAGAGGGAGAACAGGTGGCTCCAGGGAGCTGGCCAAGTCACATCTACCATAGCCATGGAACACAGTCCCTGCCCTCAGCATCTCAAGGAAATCCCTGCAGCCCAGTGGATCAACTTGAACCTGTGCCAGCCTGTCACGTACTCTGAACTGAGTGCTGAGCCAGAAAAGACTGAAAGGCTTAAGTCCCAAAGAGAGAGCAGGTTGTGTGAGTGTGTATGGGGAATAATTATTTCTTCTAATAATCTGAAGCAAAGTAGAATGTCCATAGGGAAAAGCTGGTTTTAGTTAATTGCTTTTGCATTTCCCTATCCCTCTCTTGTAAGCTTTTAATAGAAAACTAGTGCACAGTATGCTCCTATTATTCTTTATTTGTATATTGTACGTGCAGGAGGAATTCATCTCCATATTGAAGAAGCTAAACTGCAGCATATGTATAGCAGTCCCCATGGAGGAAAAATGCTTTTCTTTATACATCAGTACCAAGTTTAATCCTTGAGTGGTTGCGCTAAAGTGCTTTTCCTGTCTGAAGTAGCAGTTGTAATATCTGCACTGCACAAACACCTCTGAGGAATCCTCACAGCATGGTGGGGACGGCAGGGATGATCTTGTTCCCTTCATCATATTGCAGAGCTCAGCCCCAATCCATCTCTCAGCAAAAGGTGAGGGAGGACCATTACCATCACTGAATCTTGGATGTCACCACTGCCCACTTTCCTGGCCACATGTAGCTCTGAAGGACTTCTTGTCACATGATGGAGACACGCATTGTGAGTTCCAGCTTGAGTCTTTACATATGCAGTGCTTGGTACATCCTCTGGGCCCATGCAAGTTTAGGATCTGTGCAGGTCATGCTTCACTTCTTCCAGCCATCTGCCACCATCCTCACCAGAAACAAACTGAGAGTCCTTTTAAGCATGTTAAAAGCTTCATGGAGGCCTGATGCATGCCAGAAGTCACATCATAACTTTCTCCTGTGGTTCTCATTTACACTCCTTGGAATATAATTCCTCATCCTTCCCTCCACCCTTGCCTCCCATAAATACTGATCATGGGGCTGCATTCTGAAGTGACTCAGTGAAAAAATTTGAACTCAAAGGAACAATAACCTATTTCCTGATGTATTCATCTATCTACTGATCTATTTATCTGCTTAAAATCTCTTTGTGGACAGATTAATTTTTTAGCCCCATCCTTTCACCAACAGCTTCCTGTCTATTGTTGTTCTGGCACAGCTGAGGAAGTGGTGAGCAATAGGGCTGGTGGGACACAGTAGCATAGGAACATTCGAAACTGGATTAAACCACTGAGGTCGATATAATGTGTAACAACATTATCACAGCCCAGCTGTGCTACTCTTCTGGCAGTGTGTGCTACCCCATTCTTTGCCCTGTAATTGTACATTTTGACTTTCCATGCCAAACCTAATGAGGTTCCTATACCTGCCCACTCGCAGGTACTTGCCTTCCCAGCTGCCTTTCCAGTGTGCAGATTCAGCTCTGCATGTGGCTACTGTCTAAAAACAGATGGGTGTTGTTTTCTTGTTTTTCCTTTATGGAAGGAAAGGAGGTGATTTGGGTCATTACAAGCAAATGCATCAAGCTGAGAAGAGAGGAAGGGTTTGAGGAGACGAGACTGTGAGGCAGGACAGAAACTTATGATTAAGATACAACATGGAAAGACACCTGGAGAGGCCTGGCCTTCCGTATCTGTGCAGAAACACAAGAGAAATCAGGAACATCCTGATGTAAAGTACAACACTTTTCTTTCCATTAATGGAGCTTGACACCCTTATTCCATTTGCTGACTCAAAACAAAGTTGTGAAGGTTTTGGATTGAGCACATATTCCCTGTAAAATGTTACCATATCTCAACAAGCTCAAAATTGCTTCTTCTTTCAAGATCTTCTTCCTAATCCATTCAAAAGCCTCACAGGTGAAACTTGTAAGATCAGCAGCATGGACCCCTTCAGCTGAAAGTGGTCTGATTCACCTCCTCTATTTATGCATAGCACGACGCCAGGCTTCCACTGTTTCAAGAAATAGGTTTTAAAATAAAATAACCTATATTGTGAGGGAAAATAACATTCAATATACAGGTTTTCCTCAGCCAGAACCCACATGTGAAAGGTTTTATCCTCTTCCTTCAAGTATGCTATGGTACAGAAAGCCCCAGACAGGGGACTCAGGAGTGCAGTTGCAGGAATCAGGGCTGGGGGGAGGGCCCATTCACTTCTGACAGTGCATATTCATGCACATGTCCAGTGAGTGCATATTTAGGGCATATTTTAGACACTTGTTAATGCTGGTGTGACTTGGACAACATTTTAAAAGGCAGATTCTCCCTTTCCTCACCACAGATGCATACAAAGCTCTTAGAGTGAGAAATTTTTTAATCATTTCCCTGAACAAGTGACCTTTATCACCCTTAAAAATCCCCTCTTCTCTTCCATCCCCCTTTGCTGTCAGCACGAATGCCAGCCACCTGCCTGCTCCCACACTGCTACACTGGACTCCCCCCATTCAGCAAGGACACTTTCATTCTATCCAGAAGGTGTCACTGGTCAAAGTTGAACCTCTCAGTCACAGATTCATGTCCAGGGTTTTCAGGAGACTTCTGGGAACACCATGAAGCCTGTCACAAAGCTGCCACATCCCACAGAGTGGAGAGGGAGCCTCCAGACTGATGGGCAAGCTCTGGTACATTTTCAGGCAACAGAGAGCAAACAGCGAGCACAAGGGCGTAGGACGTGTGAGCCATGGCAGAAGGTTAGCGATAAATACCAAAGAATACCAAAATTGTGAGTTGCAACCCACAAGCAGTTCCAGGAGAGTTTCCATTCAGGGCTGTGACTCAGCAAAGCTACTGTCACAAGCAATACCATATCAGTCTCAAGTCACCACTAAAACCATCTGTAACAATCGGCTTCTTCTCAGATGAGTGATTTCCTTGCCCCCATGGTTTTTCGTAACTACCATTTTGCTCTCACACAAAATGTTGACAAGGCAAGAAACCAGAAAAACTCTAGGCTCTGGCAGATCTAGTCTCAAAGTTCAAGCACAAAACCCATGGTAAAACACCTTGGCTTCTTCTGGAGCTGCACACATGACTTGTTCAGAAACAACCGCTCAGGAGCAACCTGGCCTGGAAACCTGCTGTAAGGTAGGGTAGCTCAGCATGCTGGAGCTGTGCAAGGCTCACCATGAGATGGCAGTCTTCCCCACTGCCTTTGCACACCCTGCATGGTGGGAAGAAGATGTGCCAACCCCAGATTCAGCACAGAGCAGTTCTGTCTTTCTGGCAGAGATGGGCTGCCAAGACTTTAACAAAGGCCTCCCTCAAAAAAAAAAAAATATTAAAAAAAGAAAAATAAGCCTTGCTTTGCAATACATACAGCGATCCCTTGGTGAAATCCTTTTCCTTTCTTCAAATAAAACCCAAATCCAGTAATTACACATTTTCAGTGCATGTTCTCCCCGCACAAATCTACCAGCTGCAGATTGTCCCCACAACTGAACTTGGCAGCCCTTGGCTGCACCGAGCTCAGGCTCAGCGTGGCACATCGCCACCTCCCTAGTGCTGCTTTGCACTTGACAAAGGCCCCCACACGCTGCTAGCCACATCACAGCTAGAAGGGCTGCTTTGTGGGTTGAGGGGCAGCAGGAGGTGGGGTGGAGGGGCACTGTCCCATTCTTATGTTCCCGTGTCTCCAGTGCCTTCTGGAAACACATGCAACATGATGTCAATGGAAAGTGCTGGAATGACGGGGTAGGAGTAGATAGCTATTAGCCCCGTGGCAATCCACTTCTGGGAAATTCAGCTCACGTTGAGGAGCCTATCAAGACTTTACACTGTGGAGCAACTTGTGCCACCCCTTCCTTTAAGGACGCAGAGAGATCAGTCAGAGCTCTACCTCACTCTGGTCACACCTGTACACAGAGAGGATGCAGACAGATTTGGAAATATCAGAGTATCTTCCTACTTTCCTGATAGTTCTGCAAGTTGGAAGTAACCCAGGGGACATAGATAACACAAACCTATGAAGAAACCAAGAAAAAGTCAGCCACTGAGCTGAGTTGTCTCTTACCTCATACAGACAGTGTCACTCCGCATGTAGGGGTTTGTCAATTTAAGACTGAGAATTTTGATTTGAAAGAGCACTAAGGTGAACCTGGAGAACCAGCTTTGCCTTGAATGAGTCAGAGAAACTCTCATGTGTCAGATGCTGACTTCAGTCACACCGCTGTGAATCTGGGCTCACACCTCTGCAGGCAGTAGTGTGATTTCAGTGGGATGATTCTGCAGCTATGATCAAATCTGCTCCACTTACCCCAAGGTGTTGTACTGGTATCACCGACAGCAGTGACTGACCTCTTGCAGCTTCTGTCTTCACTGGGTTTACATATGAATACGGCTGCTGAGAACACCACTGACGATGGGGTATGACAGAAGGATAATTGAGCAGGACTAGTCTCCAATATCAGCTTCACTTATGCCACTGTACAGCTGTGTCAGCAGGGGTGGAAATGTGGCACAGACCGCT
>NW_010400161.1:37721-46545 GCF_000710305.1 Buceros rhinoceros silvestris
CTCTTCTCTCCAGGATCTCCAAACTTCATTTTCAGAGCTAGATCCAGAGCCACTTCGTTGCATTCAACAAAGCAATTCCCAGCTGGCTCTGGCATAAGGAGAGTCTGGATCTGCCCCTCTGTTTTTTCATTAGCACCACACTCAATAGCTTTCTAATTGGGCTAGTGACTCCCACTTTACCTTTGACAGCTTTGTTCAGGCTACACAGTGGACAACTTTAAAACCAAGGGCAGCAACCAAGCTTGTATACTGAAAACGTTCAAATATAGATGACTTTTCACCTTTACTTGCCAGAGGCCAAATTCTTTAGAACAATGATAAACCTTATTCAACCAGGAAGTCTTCAAAATTCTGGAGTGGGCCTAAAGGTCATGAGGTCTGCGATGACCTTGAAAAGTTACTTTTATCTAGGTGGACATCCTGGTGACTCAAGGCTTAAACAAATACACTCCGATATCTAATTCTCTTAAGAGCAGATCTCTGGTGCCAAAGGTTATGTACCTAGTGAAATATTCTGTGCAGACATGCAGATCTGGGAGCCATTGTATGTATTTCCTCTTAATTAACAGGGATTAGTCCTAATTAATAAATGCAGGTTTTTAGTAGGAAGAAGATTTGGAACTTTGAGGATATGCAGGCTTCCTGCAAAACACATGGCACTTGATATGATGATTACAGAGGATCAGAAGTTGCAAAGCCACAAGTAGAAGGAGGATCAACATCTTTAGGTCTGAGCATAGAGATTTTGTTATTTTGGGGGAATACAGGCAAATAGCATGGATGTAATTGCACCAAAGGCACTTATGCACTGAGCAGAACCTGGCAGACTGTGCATGAACCTGTAGCTACTCCTGCTTATTCTCAAGGAAATAACACACAAGCCGAGCCAACAAGGCAGTAGAGGCAGAAGACAAATGAGGAAGCGGGATGAGAAGAGGCCTGTGTTAAGGCTGGAGCTCTCAAACCACCCAAAAAATGTGGAAAAAAGAAGCTGCAGCAGAGTTAGAAGACAGCAAGCCTTCAAGCCACTACATTAGTAACAGGCTAAGCATGCAGGGCTGGGTGGAGTGCCGCTGGGCCACCACCCAGCCAGGGCAGCTGCGCTGCAGTTCCATTCATCTGAGGGCACTTACTCCAGGGTTTAATCGCAGCAAGAGCCACAAAGGTGCTTTTAAGTCAACTGAGTATTGCTGGGCAATCCATGTAGTGCCATGTAGGTACGCTGGCATTAGAAATGACTACCCCTCTCTGACTTTTGAAACTGGCTTCCCTTTGCTTGCAACTGGAGCATCTTGCTCCATGTGCTTTGACATTGCTGTCTGAAATGGTGATACCTAACCCTGCATCTTCTCCTATATTCCTTGGCTTGTGTTGAGCCGGATGAGACCTCTACAGTGCACCCAGCAGCTTCTGTTATTCCATATGCATAGGTTGTGAGTATCTATAAAAAAACTTGTGATTCCTCACCAGCATGGTTTATAAATACGTGCAGGTAACAAGCTAGAATTTAACTTCAAGGGTCCTTCTCTGCAACAATATTCTTCCTTGCTTTCCTGCTTTTCCTTGCCTGCTTTCTCTTCTTCAGTTCAGGTCTCTTTGACTCTAACTCTGTTTTTATCCTGGTCATCTGTAGACATGTATGTGAGTCATATATGTGAACATTGACATTTTTACTACCTAATAATATGTCACTTTTATCACAGCCAAAGAAGGAATTTAGAAGGTGCTGTACTTAATCCTTCCTGTGTGTGTTAGGAACAAAAGGACACATACCAGGAACCACAGGCTGGTGTTCAAGAGCCTAATCATTACTACAGAATGTATGGAAAGGCTTGCCTTAAGACAGCTGTTCTGTGCCTGTAGCTCAGGCTCATGCCATGAGAAAACTGAGTGTCTTAAATCCCGTCTCTGTCAAGGACTTGAGTGCTTTGTTCTTGTCTGAAAAGAGATATGTCCTTCCACTTAGAAACCACAACTCTAAATCTTTTTCCTGGAGCTGGTCATTTAAGGCCTTTAAAACCTCTCCTGTAGAACATCTGACAAAAAGATGGGGTTACACCCACATCATCCTCCTGTCCATTAGCTCAACATCTAGAGTATAACTAAATCCTTCTCTTCTGCAGGCAGTGGAGGGAACTAAGCCCATTCTCCCCAGGCCATCCCTGTTTGCTGTGGGACTGATTGGGAGGAGAGAGGCAGCACTCACCAATCTGTCATCACTACTCATTGTGCCGAGCCCACACTGCTTCAGTAAACCCTGCTAATCCCACTGACAAGAAGGACTGGAGGTCAGTCAACACAGAACTGGAGACAGCAAGCAAGACAATTCCTGTGGTGATACCACTGCAGTCAAGACGGAACTCTTTTTGAGGCAGAAAGGCAGAGAAGTGCTGGAGAAAGACTGGTCCCATTTGATCAAATAATGGCTGAAATCAGAGACAAAATCCGAACTGCCTGTTAGAGCCTGCTTCAGTGCCTTTCTTTTTTGTTGCTGCTCTTTTACCTTTGACCATATCATAGAATCAAAGAATCATAGAACACCAAGTTGGAAGGGACCTTAAGGGTCATGCGGTCCAACCTTACTTGGGAAAAGCGTGGTGTAGGTAAGATGACCCAGCACAATATTGGAGAATCCACCACTTCCTTGGGGAGATTATATAAATCATTAGTGTGCATTTCAGGAGGCAGATCCTTTTGCTCTACACAGTTTCAGACTCAGACATGGATGGCTCTGCCCCATCTGCAGCTCCGCTTCACGTCCCTTCCCTCATATTCCTCCCCCAAGGCCTCTTTCTCCTATTTCTGAACAAGGTGATCTTGAAAGGCTGAAGTGCTCCAGTGTGCAGAAACAGGTCCTGAGGCATCTGGGCAACTTTACAGTGGAGCATGAAGGTCCCCGGGGATGGCAGGTGTTACCAGGGTTCTGTGGAAGCACATCTGAGCATTTGAGAGCCACAGTTTTGTATGCAGCATCTAAATCCTTCTGTGGCTCCAGCCACAAACCTTAAATTCTAACCCCTTGGACAGCAGAAATCTGGTTCAGAGGGATATTGGCTGGCTCTGTCAGCTATATGTTTCCAAGGGAATGGAGTGCTTTGCTGCTCCTCTGAAATACAGGGACATCCAAAGTAAAAATTTCTCAAAAAAGTACTGCCACGGAACTGGTGAAACAAAACCTCGATATATTATTCTGTATAACCAGACGATATCACCCTGATACAGATGAATAGCCATGCACGCAAGGCTATCAAAGCACACAAATGGCAAAGTGTCCCTCATCTAGAAAAAGAGTATCACAGTCTGGTTGCAAGGCTGGGTGAGCCTTGGGGTTTTTTTGCTATAAGCCAGCAGTTTACATAGCAATTGCTTCCCTTTGTTTGACAGCAGAGATCATTCAAAACAGGTCAGTGTAAGATATTGTACTTGTAGGGCAACCAGTTTGTCTTGTAATTCTGTATCATTCATGCTTCGCACCAAATTTATACCTGTAAATTTCCCCTCTAAGTTCTCACGGCATTTCCAAGAATTTTATACTCTTTCAGTTCACTGATGTGCTTACACACCCTTTCCCCATTTAGACTGGTGTTTAACTCCAAAGAAACATTGACTCAAAAAATTCCCAGAACAACGGCTAATCAAAGACTAAGCAGGCTTTGCACTCCATAGAAAATAGCAAAAATCCACTTTCAACTAAGTTTTTTTTTCCTTTGGGCACACACACACGGGCTTATCATAGTATTAGCTGGGTCTGATAAATCCAGGAGTATCTAGGCTAAGCAAGATAGATACGATGGTGTTGATAGGTAAACTTTCAGTGGTAAGGTCTAGAGCTAAACAATTGTTTACAATATTCATTATATTCTGCCATAAATCCCACTGTTGGCTTTATTTGTGTCCATCAGCTTTTCAAGATTTCTGATCTACCAGAAATAAATAGAAAATTTCACTGTGTGAAATGTCAAGTGGAGCCTCCATTTCTTAATGGCTTTATCTAATGTGTTCTTGGCTGGTGCTATTGCAGAAGTACCCAGAGCACCAGGCATGCTGGAGAGGATAGGAATTGGTGTGTTCATCTGAGCCCTGCTCCAACAGGATGGGAGGACATGGTCAGAAAGCATATCTGGAGGTAGAGGTTTGCAAGATCTCCTGGGTTTGCTGCTACATATCTGTCTTGAAAGAGGTGCTCCAAGCTATATTTACATTACTTTATAGAGTATAGCTGGGACTCAGCTAACACCGTGAAATCATCTTTTGAGGGGCTGATACATATTTACACTCTTCTCCTCAAGGCTAACACTAATAACAATAATAACAAATAATAATGAAACAAAAACATTCTTTTGGGAAGGAAGTGTATTGACCGAGACTCTGAAGAGGTTTACTGTCAGAATAAAAGTTATAGTAAATGGTTTTGAATTCAGTTCTGATGTGAAATATCTCATTCTCATCAAAGAAGGTTATCAACGTGCTTAGAAAGAATGCATATGCATAACGAATGGCCACTTCTCACATTCTAACAGTTCTCTACTAAAGGACACCACAATTCGTCACTCAGTTATACCCTTGTACTGTCCTGGCTACACCAACTCTAAAATCTATCTTTGCATTCTTGTATGTGTAAGCGGTGGTGGAAAGTCTGAGGTGAAAAAATAATCGTTAAAGTTACCCAGTCCTTCTCACTTAAGACTTGCCCCACCCCCTAAATTCATTTCAGCTTTGGAACTGGACTGACTGCTTCAAACTGACTGAAACCTCCTGTAGAGAGTGAATCAGCTTGTGATTCGTATTGGAGCTAGTAGAAGAAAGGCAGAGGCTGTTTAATGCCATCCCCTCAGAAGCCTTTCTGGAATATCCATAAGGTTATTCTCCCCTTAGCTTCTTGCTGAAGAAGCATCACTGAATTCTGGCAATATTTGAGAAATAGGTGCTTATCACAAGGAATTGGCTGGATATCAGTTCATTTGATACACCCAACAAAACTAATGCCCTGTGAGTTGGCCATAGTGTCTGTTTAGGAGTAGTCTGGTTGGAGTCAATGATCTTAAAGGTATTTTCCGAAGTAAGATTCTGATTCTATGACCTACAGGAAAATACTCTGTTTCTCCTCTGTAACATTGCATTAGGTCTGAAACGAAATTGCTCTGAAGGAATGTACTCCACTAATTGCTATGGCAAAGCTATCGTATGTTGTAAATTCTGCCCTCTTACTCACCACAGGTAGATTGTCCTTTGGAGGTAGTTGAAGATGCAGAGCATGTCTCCATGGCTAGTAAGACACTCTCTGTGCACATCTTCTGGAACTTTGGAGATGACAGATTTCTCATGAGGTTTTGTGAGTGTTAAATGTTCTTATACAAGTGAAAGACAAACAAATGACTCGCAGAATGAAGAGAAATTCAGATCATTTTCATACCAGAAAACTGCATATTCATTTTGCCTCTGATTAGAATGAAGTTAACGTGTTAACATTATTTAGAGAATCTCAAGTTCCCCCATAACTTTTTCTTAAATGTAGTACAAAACTGTTTCAATGTTATAAACTGAAAGAAAGTGTTTGGCTATTTCCAAATGCAAATATTTCATTTTGTATGTAAATGCATTTCACTGATGGTCAGTTCAACTTAATTTACACTCAATGCCTCAGCAAGTTCTGCCTTTTGTTGTTCTTTTTCCCCATTGTACTGAACTTCCTAGAAAACTGTACTATCTATAATGTGTCTGCAGGGGCTCCCTTAATACTAGCTGCAGCTCTCAGAATGCACAGGAAACTTACTGAACACTTCTAAAAAAAAAAAAAACAAAAACAAAACCCAAACAAAAAAACAGAGGTTGATTTTCCTGAAGGATATTAAAAAAAAAAAAAACCCAATAATGGGAGATTAAAATTTTGTGGAAGCTGCAATTTCAGTGGAAGTTTTCCAATGAGCAAAAGCAGAACCAGCTATTTGTAATACTGACAGTAGGCTGAAAAGCTAAGAAAATAGACCTGGACTGTCACATGCCCCTTCCACCCACCATGACTTCGTCCTCATTCTTCTCTGTGGCAGCGTTTTCCACCCTAGACTCTCCTAAGAGGAAGGCAGGCAAGTGCCTAAATTACAGGGAAAAAGGAAGAGGAGGAGAGGAATGAACTTCCTGGAGGCTTCGGTTTCCACAGCCCTGCTTCCATGCAGACAGAGGCAAAACTGCAAGTATATAAGCTAGGAGTAACTGAAGAAAATAAAGAAAAGACTGCTCCTCCTTTATGCTGTTCTCTCAGACAAAGGTTAAATTACCATTTGAATGCCACTGTAGAAGAGCTAATAATGTTGCTTTTATGTTCCAAGGATCCTCTCTACTGATAATACAGGATTTTCAACTCCAATTAAGGAAAACTGTGGTTCCAATCATCTCTACACTGAAGATCCCTATTTTTTGGCAAGTAAGAGCGGGTTGCCCTGTTGTTCCCTCATCAATTTCCTGCAGTGCTTCAGGTGGTGCTTCAGAAACAGCTGACTGTGAGGATATGCTTCTGTAATTAGAGCTATACTTTGAGGTCTTTATGAAATTGTGCCAAGTGGCTTGCCATTTCCCATTTCTGGACCACAGGGAGAAATCTGAACCCCTGGCAAACAGTTGAACAAAAAACATGGTACTGTATTACTGTCCAAGAAAGCATTTTTGGACTACCTTTGTAAATACAGTCTCCCTCCTGATTAGAATATTGTGTTTTCTTTGCCATTTAGAATGGATTTAGCTATCTATGGAGGTTATCCTGCAGACTTTCCAGGCTCTCCCATTCTAAGTTACATGTACACTCAGAAGGAAATCAAAACAAATGCATATTCGTCTTCAGCACTGGGGATGGTGTCAAGTGGAAGACAAACACAGCCAAAACAGTGAAAGGGATAATAAAACTACTTGTAAAGAACTGAGACAGTACATATAATTTATAAGAGGGGTGCTAGTTGTTCAGCACGAGAATCCCCAGGTTTGCAGGTTGCAGCAGGAACACATTTACAGAGCAGTGTATCAAGTGGTGTATCAGGGTCCACATGAGAACAAGGTACGGTCCATCCCATAACTGGTGTTTGCTTCTGACTTTCTCCATCTTCACAAGTCGCTACTGACACTCCTCTGGCTCAGAGCGGAAGAGAATGTGTCCAATTCACCAGGATCCTAGTGGGGGAAGAAGTCTACCCCCATTTCTCCTGAATGCCATAGTCAGCTTCTGAGAGGTGTCTCTATTCACGAGCGTTGGATAGGTTGAGCACATCTGGTAGGATGTTTCTGGCAACTCTGAATCAGGCCTGTATTTCTCTGGTCCAGGAACCCACCCCTAAAGGAAACCTTCATGCAGAGGCAGCTATCTCCCAAATTAGCAAGGCAGAAGTTAATATAAACCCATTCATATATTCCTTCCAAGAAGGTCTTCTTCACTGCTGGCTCAGGGTATTTACATATTACACATTACTTATGAACCCTTTACAATGATAAAGGCAGCCAAGAATGGGACTCAAGGGACAGATTTGCCGGAGATGATCCTGGAGAAAGTAGCAGATGCTCACCCATATCCCAGGTACCAAAGGCATGACCCCTTTCCTTGTGCTCAGGCCTCCTCAGAGAGGCCGGGGTGAAGATTTTAGGACATTAATTAATGGTTGGTGTAGATATGACTTGTGGAAAAGGAGCAGGGCCTGAATCGACTTACAGTCTCTCTTCACCTCTGTATCCACACTCTAATTTTGGAAGCTCTTCCCATGAACATTACCACACTCATCTTAAAGTCCTGAAATTTCCACACCTATGCACTGTACAAACAGACCAAGAGGAAAGGACTGGAGGGCTCCCAGTTACACAAGATGCCTGCTCGGTGCTTCCACGAATTCCACGAAGCTCTTGGCTTTTGATACACACAGCAATAAGTTTTGCAAGACAGTTCTCTGAAAGGTCAAAGCCCTCTGTCTTGCAGTTGAGTATGTGAAAGTATGCCTCCTCATAAATGCCATCGTTATTACATTGCAGTGGCATTGCCAACGCCATGGCCTTGCACACACTAAGAGGAACTGTAGTGCTCCATTTTCACGGCTCAGCTCCAGCTTTGGTAGCATTGCTGGTGTTACGGGTTGAGGGTCCGAGGTATCCACTCCTCAAATCACCGTAACGATTCCGTCTGCCTTATCAGAGGCAGAAGGGTTTTAAAAAGGGGAAAGAACTGTCGAATGAGAAGCAGGGATCCTTGCTCCTGCATGGAAAGCATGTGGCAAACCCCAGAAAGGCTCAGGTAAAAGAAAAGCTCCTGATGTAGCATCTCAACACCTCACTCAGCCTAAACACAACTGACAGCCAAGAGCTAGAGTTTCCTCTGCTGTTTACCCAGGGTTGCTGACCCAGTGGACTGACACTCTGGACGCCCCTCTACAGGCTGACCAGGTTGGAGCCCATGCAAGATTTAGTGGCAGCTGCTCAGAATGTCATTGAAGGAAAAACATCTCTTACCTTATCCCTTTCTTATATGCTTTAGTTAACTGGCTAGAAATCTTACCCTGAATGTAGCCAAGCAAAAAATAAATTGGATTCTCCTTGCCCCCTTTTCAAAGAAAGGCTTAAAACATCAAGCTACATGACTGGTTTGAGCAAGCTATGTGTAAAGGAATGGATGACTGAGGCAGGGAGCAAGAATCTCCAGCCTCATATTTAATATTCTTCCGAGAATATTAGAATATTAGAAATCTTTTTTACCTACTTTTTAGGTAGTGCATGGACTTGAACATGGTGCTCCCATGGCTAGTAAGATGCTTCAGCCATTGATGGAAATAGTTTCTGTCCTCTTTCTTTCCTGGTC